>NW_025409064.1:107039-194902 GCF_002201575.2 Neomonachus schauinslandi
GAAGGAAGGAAGGAAGGAAGGAAGGAAGGAAGGAAGGAAGGAAGGAAAGAAAGAGAAAGAAGAAAGAAGAAAGAAAGAAAGAAAGAGAGAGAGAAAGAGAGAGAGAAAGAAAAAGGAAGAGAGAGAGAAAGAAAGAGAGAAAATGTTGAAGGTAGGTTCATTGCACTCAGAGACAAACTCTGTCCCTTTGCCCTCGGGATACACCCTGAACCTTAGCCACTTGGCTTTGAAAGTCTCACGTGGGTGAATGGGTGCCTGGCTGAGCAGAGCTCCCTCACTTCCCCCGTCCCTGATGATAGGTGGCCCAGGTGTCACCTGATGCAGAGGAGAGTGGGTTAATGTGTTGAGAACTCACCCCTGCATGTGAGAGCCAACCAGCTGGCTGTGTGGGAGCAGGCTGGGGCTTCGGGAAGCGTTTGGTATGGGACTTCAAGCAACAATTTGGTCAGAGGGAGCTTGGCAGCCCGGAGGAGACATCACGTAAGCCCGGCACGAAAACAACAGAGCTTTGAGGCCAGCGGTTTATGGGTGTTTCCAATAAAGACGCAGAGCCCAGCGCCTCTCTGAGGCGTCCCCAGCACAGGAACACAGCACACATTTATCTGGCCACATTTGCACTTTTAAGCACTTAGGAATATCCAGAGAAGGGGCCTGTGTGCCTTTCCAAGCATCCTGCTGGCCTGCCCCTGAAATCAAAGCTGTGAGGTCAGATGCGGATAGGGGAGAGGGCGGGGCGGAGCCAGGACAGGCATTAAAGGCTCAGGATGAAATGGCTCCTCAGTGGCAGACAAAAGTATGCTTTTTCTTAAACCATGAACCTGGAATGTGCCCTCTGATGATGATTACAGGCCGAATCAACACTCAAGTGATGGAAACCAGGCCCACGCTTTGCTCATGGTGTCCAGGCTGGGACAGCTGTGGCCTAATGAGATCCAGAAGCATTACCGTGCTCACTAGCAGGTCCTCAGGGGAGGGGGCACCCAGGCGCTGTTCTGAAGGGCTCCCTGCCCAGCTCGGGGGCTCTGCAGGTGTGCACCAGAGTCAACCGCATCCCACCCATGGACTCCTTGCTTGGGTGACAGGAAGGGGTTGTGGTGCTAGGGTCGGAGCATCTGGACAGAGCTCTTCCCGGACCTCCTCCCCAGCTCGAACCGTGACCCAACTGCCTGCAAATTTCTCAACTACATCTGGAAATGCACGTAAATTGTGCTCCCTTTGCACTTGGTGGAAATGATATTCCTATCTGATACATAATGAAGTCCCATGATAATGCACTCACAATAACGTAAGATCAGATGAATATACAGGGAGGGTGATTGCTCCGTGCCCCCTGGTCATTCCACCTACCTCATTAAAACACAAGCCCACATTTTATGGGACCGAATTCAGGGGGCCCTACTTAGGAATTTACTATATTTTTTTAGTGACCTAAATCATGCATAGAGAAATGCCAAGCATGCCGAAGCCCCCTCCACCTGCTGCCAGGACCACTTCAGTAAGAGACAGCCCTGGTAAGATGCTGTTCTCAAGGACATTTCTACCTGAAGGAGCTTACATTTTATTTTATTTTATTTTTTAATATTTTAAGGTTTTATTTATTTATTTGACAGAGAGATACACAGCAGGAGAGGGAACACAAGCAGGGGTAGTGGGAGAGGGAGAAGCAGGCTTCCCGGCAAGCAGGGAGCCCGATGCGGGGCTCGATCCCAGGACCCTGGGCGGAAGGCAGATGCGTAACCGACTGAGCCACCCAGGCGCCCCAGGAGCTTACATTTTAAATGCCTGTGGGTCACTGTCACCTCTCAGTGGTCCCCCAGGTAGCGGCTCAACAGTTTACGAGGTGCACGTGGTCTCAGTAGTAATGTTTAGTCCCTCGCAGAGTGAAGGGGAGAAAGATGGCTTAACGGATCCTTTCATAGCTCATGAGCGTGATGATTGGGCGTTCACGCCGTTGTGCGCTATGTGCCCCCCTCCAACCTTGTTACGACCTCGGCACGTTACCCGTCTGACATGAACTTGGAGGAAAAAAAAAAAAAGATGGCTTAACAGAGAAGTCAGGGCAGAACATTTATTCTGGTCCGCACAGGACTGCAGATCCAGACTTGCCCTTGATAATAAGCTGCTTCCTCACACAGCTCTGGGGAGGGAGTACGGCTGATAATTAATTCTCCACCATTTGGGATAGTATAGATCCAGTTGTTCCCTCCAGCATCGTCTTCCCCATCACCATTATTGGAGCCACTGGTCCTGAGAGCTGAAGCATTCTTGAGAGATTGGAGACCTGCGCATCACTAATCTTGCTTCATGTCATTGTCAGTGACAATCTCGACTGTGAAGGAGCTGTGATTCCTGAACAAGAAAGAAAAGTACCTTCTCCACAGCTTCAGCACAAAAGACGACCTTGAAGAGGAGACATCCAAGTGTGGAGGGGGATAGGAGGAAGGTACCGATTTTCCACAGTTAATATTGTTCAGGCTTTCTGGAAAAGAAATCACGGTACAATTTAGACGTGGCCACACTCTTGGAGGAAGTTTGCTTCACTATCTGGAGTCCCGGCCTCTTTAAAGGGGCAGAACTCTCCACATGTGACTACAAGGTTGCTGTAGTCCTGTCTGGAGCAGCCCACAAGCAGACAAGTCAACAAACCCAATCTCTTACTCACAAACAGAATCGTGTGAACTTCTCCCTGCCCTCTGGCTTTACCCATAGGAAGTAATTCCAGAATACACTAGAATGTTCTAGAGCTTCCCAAGAGTTCTGGAATGCCTATACTCTCCGACCAAGCCTACCCAGCTCTCTCCTCCAGAGCCCTTGCAGACTTTAGAATCTCCCACCTACAGATTCTTCTCCCACCATGAACTGAACTGGAGTTCAGAGACTGCTTGTACTTCATGTCTGTTAACCTCACCACTCAAATTGATTTGCTACTCAGTATGTTCTCACTATACTGCATTTCCTTTTTCTCTAATTTATTTTTTTTTAAGATTTTATTTTATTTATTTGAAAGAGAGAGAATGAGAGACAGAGAGCATGAGAGGGAGGAGGGTCAGAGGGAGAAGCAGACTCCCTGCCGAGCAGGGAGCCCGATGCGGGACTCGAGCCCGGGGCTCCAGGATCATGACCTGAGCCGAAGGCAGTCGCTTAACCAAGTGAGCCACCCAGGCGCCCTCCTTTTTCTCTAATTTTTAATCACAGGCTACAGTGGATGTGTGAGAGGCGGGAGAGCCCCCACCTCCAGTCTTGTCAGCAATTTGTAGTAATTGTGGGACCTCCCTGACCCCCAGAGGTAGTTATATGCTCCCCCTTTGTGTCCTCAACCTTCAATATAAAAGCTCACTACACTTTTTCACATTCTGTGGTGACTGTCTGATACGCCTTCACTCTAGAAAATAACATTTACTGAGCACTTCCTACCTGACCGTATTTAACATACATTATTTCCATTCCTTTAAGATAAGTATTCTTTATACTATTAACAGATGAGGAAACTAATGTTCAAAAAGATAAAGTAACTTCTTCAAGATCACACAGAGAAAGACGGAGCAGAGAAAGCAAGCTTCGGCTGGGCAGGCCTGGCTCCAAAGCCAACCTTTCCGTGGCCTCCCTGCAGTCAAAATCCTATAAACCTGATCTGGGCTCAGACTTTCCCTCTCTGTCCTGGAGGTTAACCCTGAGACTGAGAAGTTTCATGGGACATGGGACTTTCAGTGCTAAAACCAGGACAGTTGTCCATCTAGGGAGTGTGGACAGCTGGACCTTAAAGTGGGCCTCAGGTGTAGAAGGTAGATGCCAGGGAGAACGGAGCCAAGGGAAAGAACGCCCACTATATGCAAAGACGCCCCCTGCAGGGCAGACACTGTGATGACAAGTCTTCCACCGGGGCAGAGGGTTACAGCTTTAGTCTCCAGGCCAGGACACAATTAGGATCATCTGGAGAGTAGAGACGGGACTTGTCAGTGGGTGAGATACGCCAGACATTGGAGAAACATCCTCAAGTCTTTTTTCCGTGTATATAAATTCAAGGAAGCTAAAACTAGATAAAAATGTTTGAAAATATTCATGGATCCAGTGGACTCACCCACCTCAAATGCTCATCTCTGAGAAGCTTCCAGGTCCACATGCTCCCAGGTCATGACCCAAGGTCCTTGGGATGCTCCTGATCCTGTGCCTGCTAATAGCTACCCCCCCTCCAACACACACACACACACACACACACACACACACTCACTCTCATCAAAGCATTTTGCAGTTTCACTCCACATTTCTGCACATGCTGTGGCCATGGCTCAGACTAAGTCTCTCCTCCCAGAGCCTTCCTGACTATCTCCTCCCTGTCCGGGTCACCGTTCCTTTCTGTTGTCCATCTATGTTCACTGCAAGGGCCAGTGACTGTTCTTATTCCTGGGGTTCCCAGTACCCACCCCGGTGTTTGGCAAGCAGATGATCAATGACATGGACACTGCACTGCATAGGGCATGCTGCTAACGAAGTCTCCCAGCTTGAAAGGCGCTCTGCTCCAGGTTGCAGCCACGGGCAAGTCCAGGTTTATAAGCACTAAGCTTACTGTCAGCTTCTAACCAAGGCTACTCAGTCACTGCTGCCTTGGAGGCCACCCCTTGGTTGCCATGGGAACCAGCCCCTCACAAAGCCTCTGGGGCCCATGGAACTCCACCCGCACTCCCTGCTGCAGAGCCTTCTCAGATGTTACCGGGGGAACTGCCCAGGTGCCAGAGCCTCCCTCCAGCACCCCCTTCCCCTTAGAGTTGCCTTGAGCCAGAAGATGGGGGCCGGGCTTCAGCAGAGATCCACGTACAGCTGTTTTTATGGAGAAATGCACTCAAAGTTGCAAAGCGACCAGCAGTAAGTGAACCACTGGAACACAACTGGTGAGATAAAGTGGCTTTGCTCTAGGTAGCTGGTTTGAGAAGGGCAAGAACCAAGAAGCAGGCAGATGGGAGAATGGAAGAGGGATCAGGTCTCCTTTCTCCCCAGGGTGGGGGTGGGAAGTCTGATGCTGAGACAGGGGAGCTAGGGAATGTTGCCACCTGCCAGTGGTGGGTCCCAGCAGAGATTTTACCAACTGGCCCTGGAAGGCAATCGGTGGAGTATTTCGAAAAAGAGGGAACTGAGGCTCAGAGACATTAACCGGACCCACGTTCATTTCTTCTTTCCTGGCACATGCTGCCTGGCCTCCCTTGCAACTAAGAGTGACCATGTGGCTATCCAAGGGATCTGAAAGGAAGTGATGTAGGCCACTTCCAGGCTTGGTCAAATCTCCCACGCACGCCTCCATGCTCTGGTCCTCTCATGGCTGGCTGGACTGATGATGACCCCTGGGCAACCTTGGAAGTGAACAGTGACCTGATGAAGATGGCAGAGCCTCTGCCAGTCCAAGTCCCCAAATGAGTGTGCTGAGTGGGTTGCCCCACAAGTCTTTACACCTGCCCAGAAGTACTAAACTTCTAGTGTGATTATACATGCAGAGGTCTGTTTGTTACAAGTATCCTTCCCTAACTGATACAACAGGACCATCCTGTCTGGCTTTCAGCTTCCCTGTACCACATGTCACAGGTCAGGACTAAATTCCAGGGTGACCAGTCACATCTGAGATATATAGGCTCCGCTGGACAAGCCCAGAGATGCTGGGCTCAGAGATGTTTTGTTCATTGTAACAGCTGCTTCCTATGCTCTGGAGGACTTCCAAGAACCTGGCTCCAAGACAGAACATGAGTTGTCCACATGACATGTTCCCAGGGAGATTATGGATTTGCTGCCTGGTGTCTGGTACTTAAAAGGTGTTCTATAAATACCTTTTGGATGGATGGATGGATGGAAAATAACTTCTACTATAGGGCTCCTACTACAAGGGAAGGAGAGAATGTCCTAAATACAGCCATGTGAAGTCTAATTGAGACACAGGAAGGTAGCTAAAGAGAGAGAGCTGTTCACTCCAGTGACAATACCCACTTGCAATCCAGCTGGGTTAAGGGACGTGGGTGACCGGAGATGGACAGGCCCGAGGGGGCAGCTGATGTGCAGTGTAAGTGGCCCCTCCTGCGGGGGAGGCTTCACACCCATCCCTGACCAGGGCTAGGGGTGCCATCTTAGCAAATAAAAACACAGGATGCCCCGTTCGATTTGAATTTCAAATAAACGACGACTATCTGTCCAGATAAAGCTTGGGACATACTGATCCTAAAAAATGATTCATTTTTCTAACATCTTAAATTGAAATTTAACTGGCTGTCCTGCAATTTGATCTGGCAACCCTTGGCTGCCCAGGAAGGGATCTTGTATGGACAAACGGAGGAGACAGCTGACACGGCCCGGATCAAAGACCATTGCTTCAGGGACGATCCTTCTCGTCAGGGTGGTTTGCTTCTTGCGAATAACCAGGAGGTAGAAGACCTGTAGCAACTTCATTTGGCCTCTTTCCTGCATTCTGGGAAGTATTCTAAGTATGGAAAATGGTAGGTCTATAAATAGTGGTGTAAATTAGAACAGGAAAAAAAACCAACAGCAACAACAACTCTGGCCTTCAGTCCACTAGATCCAGAAAAGAAATCCTTTCAAACCAGTGACTGTTTATTAAATGTGAAACAGCCTCATTCATAATAGAATTTATGGAATGGGAGCACAAGGGGCCTTTCTGTTTTTAACCGTTAGAAGAAGTCTCCAAGTTTTTTTCAAGATTCTTAAAACAAACATCATTCACATGTAGTTACTGTCACTGTCAAAAAGCTGATACTTAATAAATAGTCCATCGTCAGCACAGAATTCTCAGTCAGACACTGTTGTTCTCCCCTCCTTAGATTCCACAAAATTTTAGCTTACCTTAATATTCCTGGGAGCCATAGAAGAAAGTTCTAAAAGTAAAGTTCTAAAAGTAAAGAAAGTTTTAGCCTCACCCTTCCCACCACCCACACTGATGACATTACAAGTTTACAGTGAAACCTCCTGGGAGAGAAAAAAGGCAAGAGAGCTGAACGGGTGAACCCCTCACCGCCTGGGTCGGGAGGACTGGTCAGAGATATCTGGTACCACATCCTGCCTGGTGTGATGATACCTCATGTTAGTGACAAGATTCAGAGCTGCATCTAAGCATCACATTGTGACAGAACCTCCCATCACATCACCCCCATCGGCCACGTGTTTTACTTGTCATTGTCCCCCACTGCTGTCCCTATTTTAAGGCTTGCCTCTCCACAGGCCATTCTCAACCCAGTGGCAGTCAGAGGGATCTTTGTAAAATGTCATTCTCCCATTTTAAACTTTCCAATGATTCCCTAGCCTTCTAAAAAAATATATCCAAACCCCTTCACGTGGTCTACAATGCACAGGACTTGACCCCTCTGACCTCACTGTCTTCTAGTCTCCCGCACGACATTCACCCCAGCCTACCAACACTGGTCTGCCTTCTGCCCCTCAAACATACCAACCCTGAGCCCTGCTAGGGCTCTGCATGAACTGCTTACTGTGCTTGAAAAATTCTTGCCCTGGGTGTTTGGCTGGCTGCTACATTTTGTCATTCAGGTAACAGCTTAAAATTACCTTGAAAAGCAGCTTTTCTAGATCAGGAGACCTACAGCAAGTCCCTCCTAGATCCCTCCTGATCTCCTCATTCTATTTTATTTTTATCATCACACTTAGCACTAGCTCATAATTTTTCATTTATCTGCTTATTGTCTCTGTATCCTCAAAATAGAATGTAAGTTCCGGGAAGACAGAGACCCGATTTGTCTTATTCAACCCATATCCTGGTACCTAGCACAGCATGTAACATAGAGCAGGCTGTCAATACATGTGTCTTGCAGGAACCATGAAGAAATCCTCATGAAGACAGCATATACACAGACTAATAATACTAGCAAATATTTATCCAGGGCTTGCCACATGCCTGAGCACTTTACATGTATAATTGATTCTCCTAACCCTCACGATGGCTCTCGGAATCCTATTACACATTATCCCATTTAAAAGACAAAGGCCTGGAGCACAGGTGGGAAAAATAACTTGCCCATGACCACACCAAGACTAAGGAGTTGCCTGGAGAACCCCAAAGAAAGCCCAAATCCTGGGACATAAATGGGACTGAGTGTAAGCCAGTTTCTGGAAGATAGTCCCTGTGAGGCTTTTTGTTGTCTGTGGTGCTTGGTTTCATATCATTTGCAGAGTTCTGGTCATATGTTAGGAGGAAGGAGAACCAACCATGATTTGGCAAGAATTATGAGAAAGCCAAAGACAGAAGAGGAAGGAGGCCAGCGAAGACCTCAATAAACCACTGTCTTCTGTGTCCACCCATCTGTCCATTTGTCATTCACTCAACACACGTGTTTTGAGCACGTAACCACCGCCAGGAACTATTCTAGGCACATTTGTCCATCAAGAGGTGTTAAGAACAGTAGAGGCACAGAAGCCAGGTGGAGGAATATGGGGTGCCAAGGCTAGAATGCTGCTTTATAGGCTTCCTCAGGGGGTCTGGGAGCAGGGAATTCTAGGTATGGGGATAGCAAGCATAGAGGCCCTAAGGCTCGGGAACACACCTGGTATATCTGGAAGATAAGCAAAGAATGGGTCTGAGACAGAGAGAGCAGTGGGGAGGGACAAGGTCAGAGGAGAAGAGAGAGGGCTTACAGGTGTTGTAAGGTATTTGGATTTTACTCTGAGTCCATGGGAAGCAATGGTTTGGCTTAACAAGTTTAGAGAATCGATCTGGCTGCTCAGAGACCATGGGGGCACCAGCAGAAAGCGGAATACCAACTATGGCGGGGGTTCTGCCCCCTGGTGGACATTTGGCAATGTCTGGAGACATTTTTGGTTGTCCCAACTTGAGGTGAGAGGGGAGGATGCAAGTCCATCCGGTGGGTAGAAGCCAGCGACGCTGCTGACCATCCTACAGTGCACACAAAGCCCCCACCGGAGAATTACCCCGCCCAGAATGTCACTGGTGCTGAGGTTGAGAAATCCCAAGTTCAGAGATTACTACAATAATCTAGGCAAGAGATTTACTCATCAAATGGGTGCTAAGCATCCACGATGTGCCAGGCAATGCACCGGGAACTGAAGATACCACAACAAACAAAACAGACAAGGTCTGTGCCCTCACAGAGCTCACGCTGCAGTGACGGTGGAAGCCCAGAACAGGGTGGAGAGAGATGGCAGGGTGCGGATGGCCGGACTTCTTAAATGTCTGTTGAAGGCAAAACTGACAGTTTGCTCAGAAGTGGATATGCAGAAAGAAGAGTCAGAGTTGACCCCAACGCTTTGTCCCGAGCAGTTAGTACAGAGTTGCCATGTATTAACACAAGGACCCCTGGAGGAGAAAGCGATTTGCGGTTTGGAGCAATCAGAGGTTCTGTTTTGGATATATTAAGTAGACATGAGGGAAACTAGATATTTTAGTCTGGAGGTTTTAAAAAAAAAAAAAAAGTCAGAGACAAAATCTTCGAAATTGGCAAATGTAAAGAAGAATACTCAGAGATTCAGTTTAAATGTAAGAACACGCCCAAGAGATCCTCACACCAAACCTGAGCTCTCCCCCTTGAGGAGGCTGGGGAGGACCTGGCAACAGAGGATGAGTTGGGAAGACAGCAGGTGGGCAGAGTCTTGTTGGAAGCCAAATAAAGAAAATGTTCCAGGAGAAGAGAGTGGTCAAACCATGCTAGGTAAGTGATCTCATGCAAGGAAGAAAATTTAAATACCACCCAGCCCCATTTCTAACACTATAAATTGTTCTGTTGAGCCCATCACAAAACTTGATCGGCCTATTGCTGCCTTATCCATTCAGTCCCTCCAGGATAATTACTGAGCCTGTATCCTGATCAATAAATTAAACTGGATGTTGCATAAGATGCAAAAATGATTAATACATAGTTTCTGTCCTCATGAAGGTTTCTATCTACTAGAGAAAACACAACATCCACAAAAGCTTCTGTCACATCAAAAGAAGGAATTAATCCGTTGGTACTCACTGGGTATCTACTAAACTCATAGCATTCTTGTGGTTAAAAAGCTCTTTCTGCCCACAGGTCCTGTCCCCACGCTTTAATAAAGCCACCTGTTTGCACCAAAGATGTCTGGAGAATTCTTTCTTGGCCGTTGGCTTCGAACCTTAACGTCTGGGCACCTGGGTGGCTCAGTGGGTTAAGGGTCTGCCTTTGGCTCAGGTTATGATCCCAGGGTCCTGGGATCGAGTCCCGCATCGGGCTCCCTGCTCAGGGGAAGCTTGCTTCTCCCTCTCCCACTCCCCCTGCTTGTGTTCCCTCTGTCAAACAAATAAATAAAATCTTTAATATATATATATGTATACAAGAGAAATGTAAGACAAAGGCTTTTGTCTCATGGAATTTACAATACAGTCGAGGAGACTGGGGTAAACACAAATGAAATATTTAGAGAAGAAATAAAGGTAAACCACTATAGTGTAAAGTGGGAATGGCTTAGGTGTTTGAAGAAGGAGGAAACCATTCATATTTAAAGGCTCTCTTTATGAACTCCAGCCTGAAATGCTTCCCTTTTGCCATGGTCCACATAGGTATGGGGGATAGGAGTCACACGGAAGTTGGGGATCAGGCAAGAGGATATGAATAAATCAGCATCTGACCATGACAACCTCTGAGAAAGTGGCCCTAAAGCATGCTGGCCACCTGCTGCTGGTTGGAAGAGACTTCTAGATGTTCAGCCTCATGATTAAGCATCTACTAGGACTGGCAATGGAAGTGGAATTCAGGCCAACATGGAGCTGAGATATCTTGGTGTCTCTTCCCATTCATTAGCTCCCAGCTGTTATTTCCCCCAGAAGTAACCAGATAAAAGAGTTTTTGCATTTGAAATGTTGAGGCTTTGGAAAAATCAATTTCCACACCATTTTCTCCCTCAGTCTGATATAGTAACCCAAAATACTTCTCAATTTTGCATACCCAAACATTACAGTGGGAAGTTCATGCATTTCTGCATAATGTAACCAAATCCTCATATTATACTGAACCAAGCTTCGGTGCTCACAGGAACTCTTTGTGTAAGGGGAAAATGAGCCTCAAAGGACAATCAGTCATTTGCCTGTTTTAGCCTAATTTCTAGAGTACAGCCTAGGCAGTAAAGCAGTGGCCTGTTGGGCATGTGTAAGTAGAATATGGTGCAAGTTATTATAAAATTTATATGCCTTTTTCTGTACAAATTTCAAACAATTCTTAAGGTAAATGTGAAGTAGAGAAAGGATCAGAGAAACCATATATTCTCTTTTTGTGCTAATTCCTGAACTACTGTCTCATTACAACTCAAGATAACTCAGAAGGAAGATAGAAGGACAAATTATTTCAAGAAAATATCTACTTCCTCTATCTCCCCTCCTCTTCTTTCTCGAATCAGTTTGCCTTATCAACAAATCAACAGATATTCCAATTATCTGTTCTGTCAACATCCCACCAAAGCCAAAGGAAACATGGTCATTTGCTCTGGTCCAAATAAATACGGGAGTAGATTATTTTTTTCAAACAGCAAAGGACCATAAAGTTAGAAATTACCTACAAAGTCTGGAAGGCTTATACAGCCATTATCAGGAAAATTCCTTAAAGTCTCTTTTTTTAACAAAGAAACAATTAAAAAAAAAAGACCCATATTTTTATTTTTCACAGTGTGAAGCCATCCTGTTCTCTTTGAGCCCAGTTCTAAATTGGAAAATTCAGAAAAATAAATTATAAATACCCAAGATCAATTGATTTCTTATGAATGTGATTTTTCTTATCTGACATGTTTTCCATAAATTAGGATAATGTTGCTGTGTTTTTAGATTAAAAGACCCAGTTCAATATGTCTGTCCGCAGAAGAGGAAATGAAACATCTGCTTCGAGCTTCCATTAGGAAGATGACTTACGACAGGCAACTGTCAAGCAAGGCGTCTGGATTCTGATGGTGCATGGTGCTGAAAGTCTTCAAGAATCCAATGAGAGTCATAGAACCTCACCACAGCCCTTCCCCACTCTCCACCCCCAGGAACAACATGAACGATAGGGATGTACACATGTACAATCCTGAGGATAATTTTAGGGTTTTTGAGCTTCCTCACCCTCAAGCTCCAGACCTGTATCCCACATCTGTTAGCTTCAAGCCGTCTGATCTGGGTCAAATGACTTGTTCTCTTTTAGGTTCACTTTCCCCCTTTGTAAAATGGGCATGTAATAATGACATCTACTTCATCGGTTTGTTCTGAAGGTTAAAGGAGTAGATATATCTGAAGCCCTTGGCACAATGCCTTGCCCATGATGACAGCTAGCTATTGTTAGCTGTTATTTTCATGCTTGGGCCATGAGGTTAAGATTCCCTGGTTAAAAAGAATAATATAGGTACTTTATAGTTTATTGATACCATTTTTCAAAAAAACCCATATTACGGTTTTATGGAGTAAGAGTTAAAAATATGGGTTTACTTTACAATGTTCATAATTTACTTTAAAATAGTTTGACCTTGAGGGGCGCCTGGGTGGCTCAGTCGGTTAAGCGGCTGCCTTCTGCTCAGGTTGTGATCCCAGGGTCCCGGGATCGAGCCCCACATCGGGCTCCCTGCTCAGCGCGGAGCCTGCTTCTCCCTCTCCCTTTGCCTGCCTCTCTGCCTACTTGTTCTCTTTCTCTCTGTCAAATAAATAAATAAAATCTTAGAAAAATAATAATAATAAAATAGTTTGACATTGAGCATGAGAGCAGGATTTTGTATTAGTGGAAACCTCAACTCTAGGGGCATTTAGTTGCCCTTAGAAATCCAAGGGCAGGACCCCTGGGTGGCTCAGTCGGTTAAGCATCTGCCTTCGGCTCAGGTCATGACCCCAGGGTCCTGGGATCGAGTCCCGCCTTGGGGTCCTTGCTCAGCGGGGAGCCGCTTCTCCCTCTGCCTGCTGCTTACCCTGCTTGCACGCTCTCTCTCTGGCAAATAAATAAATAAAATCTTTAAAAATAAATTAGAAAAAACAAGGGCAATAGAGAAATTCAACCCCCAAGGGTGGACAGCTGGGATTACATCAGAAAAGCATCAGCTCTCCTGATCTCAGTCGCCACCTGAGGCTTTGAAAATTAAGATAGTGAGTATCAGAAGTGAGTTTCTATTGGTGAAGTGAGAGGCTTGCTGGTCTACATGGTGAATATTAGAAATAGGCTCTCAATATTAAAATTAAAAGTATTCAAGTTTTGAGGACTGGGTAGATATTGGGAAGGTGCTCCCCAGCCCATGCGTGAACGGGCTGTAGGAATCCAGCGAGGCCTGAGGCCATGTCCATAGGGATGGCATTGAATGTTGTAGCTTCTGACTCAAGGAAAGCTTTTAGACAAGAGGTGGAATCCTCAAGCTCACAGTTGTATGAATTGTCCTGAGCCTGCTTTCTAAAGGAATGTTTGTTTAATAAAAGATCTGCATCTGTGGCCAAATTTGGTCTGAGAATTGCTTTCTTAATAACAAGATAATGAGGGGGCACCTGGGTGGCTCAGTCAGTCAAGCGTCTGCCTTCAGCTCAGGTCACGATCCCAGGGTCCTGGGTTCGAGCCCCGCATCGGGCTCCCTGCTCGGCGGGAAGCCTGCTTCTCCCTCTCCCACTCCCCCTGCTTGTGTTCCCTCTCTCGCTGTGTCTCTCTCTGTCAAATAAATAAAAATAAAATCTTTAAAAAAAATAAATAAATAACAAGATAATGAGGTTGAGGACATAGCTAATTCTCACCCACCTTAAATGTCCCAGTGCCTTCATATACCCAAAATTACCCATGAGTTGTGGTTGGACCTTTTGGATAAAGTCAGTTCACAATGACTTTAAAATAAGACAGACTTGAATTTGGATCTGGGATATGCTCCTTCCTAGCTCTTTGACCTTGGGCAAATGTCCTCACCTGGGCGTTATTAGAGGATTAAATAAGATAAGCCCTACAAAGCACAGTGAAAGGGTAATAAAAGCATTGTCATGGTTATTATTGTTTAGGGATTCTCATTTCTCCTAATTATAAGTGGCTTTTCAATATCCCTTGATTTTCATTTTCCTTGGTGATTTACACAGAGCTGTAAGTCAAAACTGTCCACTCTTATGCTTTTGTAATCTATGTTGCTCTGGTGATTCCTCTACCTCTCTGACTGCTTACTGTCCCATTAGAATAAATGTTCCTCAAGGGCAATCTTGTCCCTCTTTGTCACTGTTGATGCCCAGCACTTAGCCCTAGGCCTGGGATATGGTAGAGGCACTCTAGGAACTTAATTTCATAGTGATTCTCTTCTCACCCAGGCTCAAAACCAGCTCTTTTTTATTCTCCTTCTCCTTTCCCTGTTCCCATGAAACCATTCATGCTCCCTCTTTGTTATTTATTCATAATGTTATATCTTCCACTCTCTTCTCCATCTGCTCTGCCGCCATCTTAGTCTGGGCTTCATCTTGCATTTAAACCATTGAAATTGTCACCTATCAATTATCTCCAGCTTGTTCCTCCTCCCCCACCTAGTTATTTCCTTTCTTCAACTGTCTTCAACAAAGCTGCCAGATTAAAGATTAAATCTCGCTTCACACAAGTCATCATTCTCTCAAAAACAAAAACAAACACTTTCAACAACTCTCTACTGAAAGCATCCAGATCCCGTAGACTGGCTGGCAACTGAAGTGTCCACAACCTAACCCCTGGCCTTTCCTTTTAGGTAATCTTTCACTCCAGTCAAAATGGTCTACTCATTATCTCCTATTGATCCCTGTGTTCACAGTCCAGCATTTCTCAAATCTTCTCACCAGTCTCCCTAAATTACAAAGGAGGTTGACTCAAATACAAAGTGTGAGATGTTACTTTCTTGTGTTTTATATTTACAGCCATATCAATTTTGCATATGAATTTTCTATATATCTCTTAGTGGTAAGAGCTTTTCTGATGCTATGCTTTAAAATATTTCCAACAGGGGCGCCTGGGTGGCTCAGCCAGTTAAGCAGCTGCCTTCGGCTCAGGTCATGATCTCAGGGTCCTGGGATCGAGCCCTGCATCGGGCTCCCTGCTGAGTGGGGAGCCTGCTTCTCCCTCTTCTTCTACTGCTCCCCCTGCTTGTGCTCTCTCGTTCTCTCTGTCAAATAAATAAATAAAATCTTAAAAAAAAAATGCTTCCAACAGAACAATAACAAAGTAATTAAGTAATAAGTAATGGCTACTTTTTAATTTAATTTTTAGCATTTTAAGGTCAGAAACTTAACTTGTTTCATGGTAACACACTAGCTGAGAATCCCTCACTGAACCAATGTGGAGCATTCCAGAAAAGTACCCAAGCAATTCTTGACTTCCTGCAAACCCACTTCCTTTCTCTGTCTGGCTTCTCCCATTTGATTCCTCAATAACTGCCTCACCAGAGGGGAAGAATGAAGGCAGGGAACTCAAGAAAGGAAGGCCTTTGAAACAAAGGGTTACAATGAGATGAGGTTCAGGCATTAACTATGTTTTCCATGGTCCTCATTAACCCAGGTGATTGAAAGGGAGAAAGGATTTGTCAGCTGAATCACAAAATGTTATTGTGGGTTTTGTCCTCTCAGTAGTTATGAACTATGCGCACGTGTGCGCACCCACAGACTTTCCCCAGCAACCCCCTCCTCCATCAGGCATTTTGTTGAGGGAGGTTACAAGAACCATCCAGCTTCATGGTGTCACAGTCGCATCAGCCAGCACTCTTTTCATACCAGCTGATGCCCTGATAAGTTTAAATATAATTGGGGGGAGCGGGGGAGGCCGTGCGCCCAGTGGGCATGGCTCTTGGGCTCTAGGTGAGAATAGACATTTCCGGACAGTGGCTGTGACCTCGTTCTGGTTGCCATAGTACTGACGTCAAGGATGCAAATGTATATGCAGGGAAGGAAGTCATCTTGCACCACTTGTTCAGCCTTTCGCCATCTTGTTTATTGGCTGTTATTTATTAGTTTGAATTCTGAGGCTTTTATTTCAGTATGTTTATGGAGTGGCTTCCAGTCTATTAATAGCAAGTCCATTTTTGCAACAGTCTTCAACTATTAAGGCCAATTTCTGTTAAAAATTGTTTCTAAAAGTTATCATGAGAGAGCCAGAGTGGTTGCTTTCCGTTAGATAGAACTTCTAATATTCTTGAAGCCTGTGCCGACTTCTTTTAGGCAAGCAGGAGTTGTGCGTGCTTGCAGGGCCGCAGGAAATTCTTTTTTTTTTTTAATTTTTATTGTTATGTTAATCACCATACATTACATCATTACTTTTTGATGTAGTGTTCCATGATTCATTGTTTGTGCATAACACCCAGTGCTCCATGCAGAACGGGCCCTCCTCAGTACCCACCACCAGGCTAACCCATCCTCCCACCCCCCTCCCCTCTAGAACCCTCAGTTTTTCAGAGTCCATCGTCTCTCATGGTTCATCTCCCCCTCCGATTTCCCCCCCTTCATTCTTCCCCTCCTGCTATCTTCTTTTTTTTTTTCTTAACATATATTGCATTATTTGTTTCAGAGGTACAGATCTGTGATTCAACAGTCTTGCACAATTCACAGCACTCACCATAACACATACCCTCCCCAATGTCTATCACCCAGCCACCCCATCCCTCCCACCCCACCCCCCACTCCAGCAACCCTCAGTTTGTTTCCTGAGATTAAGAATTCCTCATATCAGTGAGGTCATATGATACATGTCTTTCTCTGATTGACTTATTTCGCTCAGCATAACACTCTCCAGTTCCACCCATGTCATTGCAAATGGCAAGATCTCATTCCTTTTGATGGCTGCATTATATTCCATTGTGTATATATGTATATATGTATATATATACATATATATATATATATACCACATCTTCTTTATCCATTCATCTGTCGATGGACATCTTGGCTCTTTCCACAGTTTGGCTATTGTGGACATTGCTGCTATAAACATCGGGGCGCACGTACCCCTTTGGATCCCTACATTTGTATCTGTACGCAATTGGGCCGCAGGAAATTCTAATGCATATGCCCCATACAGACATTCTGTGCTACCTATCAGCATGGCATCTAAATGCTTAGGCAAGGAAAACAAGAAGAAAGGAGGATAAACTTCTCCTGGGACTCTGGTCTATTGGTGTGCCAAACCAAATTTTTAATTTGGAGAGCAATTCTGCAGAACAGAAACTGCTATCTAAACATTTTAATAAGAATAAGCCCCCAAGCCAATAGGCAATTGAGTGCACTGCTTTCTAGTAATTTCATTTATACAACAGCTCCACAAGCTGTTTCTCTCTCCATATTCAGATAACCCTTGCCTCTAGGGTGACCGTAAAAATGATATTTTAATAATGTGTCACATCTGTGATCAGAAATACTTAATGAAACACTCTTGTGATCCTATGGTAACAAGCTTCAAAGAACTACTTCCAGATTTAGACAGGACCAGTTTGCTTTTTGTGGTAACTTTCATCAGCACATTTTTCCAAGGTTGTCTGCAAGAAATCATACCTAAAGATAAGTACTCAGGGTGAGGTCCAGCATTTATTTCAGCTGTGAGGCCTTTCTGGCTCCCACAGAACTTCTAGATCAATAGAAATATAATACAACCTATATATGTAACTTAAAATTTCAAGTAGTCAGATCAAGGAAAGTACAAAGAAACAGGCAAAATTAATTCCAATAATACATTTTATTTAACACCTATATCCATGAGAGTATCATTTCAATGTGTAATCAATATAAAAACATTATGAATGAGATATTTTACTTTTTTTGTATTAAATCTTCGAATCTGGTGTGCATTTTACATTTACAGCACATCTCAATTTAGAGTAGCCCCCTTTCAAGGACTGGTAGCCACCATATTGGGTGATGCAGCTATAAACCAAAAGCTACTGAAGGAGTGGTCTTCAACCATCTGCATCAGGAAAATCCAGAGAATCTTAATCAGAACGTGAATTCCTAGGCCCTATCCCTAACCTACCACGTCAGATCTCTGGGAGTGGCACTCACGGGTTCCATAGCTGGAGTTTTGCTTACTCAAATGTAAGATCATCGGTGGGGCTCCCTGTCCCAAATTTGCTCGTAGCCCGGGAGCCAGCACCACTACGACCTACCACACAGTCACATAAGCCAGTAGACACAAGCACATGACCCATTCTATTCTTCCACTGAATCATTCAGTTATGCGTAGAGCGCTGATTATCTACCCAGCGCTGTTCTAGCCCATGGGGCTAGAATGATGAGAAACACAGGCCAAATCCCTGCCCTTTGGAAGCTTCTAGTCCTAGTGCAGGAGACAGACAGTAAACAAGTAGAGGACTAGATAAGCGATCTAATTTCAGGTGTTGGAGAAGACAAAGTAAAGCAAGACTAGAAGATGGTGGGTGGGACAGAGGAAAGATTGCACTTCTACACAGATGTGGTATGCTGATCTTGGAGGGCTCTGTGAGGAGGTAACCATTGGCAGACTCCAACTATGAGGAGGGAGAGAGCCACAGAGCGCCTGGGGGAAGAGCCAGCAGCAGGAAGGCCAGCAGGGCTAGAGCTGAGCGAGCCAAGGGGGACAATGCCAAGAGGAACACAGCCACCAACTGCGCAGGCCCTGGAAGGCCACATCAAGGCATTTAGGGTTTATCCTCAGAGCAATGAAAATGCCCTGGCGGGTTTCGAGCAAGGGCATGTGACATAACCCCCTGTGGAGCTGGCTATGGAAACTGTCCAGGAGAGACATGTCAGCTCAGACAACAGGTACAGCGATGGGGATGTGTATTCAGTAGAGCTGGTGGAATTTGGTAATGGCTTGGCTGGGGGGCGAGGGGGGAGACAAGGAGGAGTGGAGGGACAACAAGTTCTTTTGGGGCCTGAGCAACTGAGTGATGGGTGGGACACTTACTGAGAGGGATCAACATGAGTGGAGGGTGAATATAACAAACCACTTGCAGAGTATCTCTTTCCCATCAGGGAGATTCTCATCATGAAAAGAGCCTATTTTGGTCAAAATGGAAAGGGAGGGGTAAGTTCATTTACTGTTTGTCTCAGCTTCAACTGCCCTCTCACTGTCCTGTTTCCCATAGGGGATGTAAGAGGCTTTGAAGCTTCCCTGCTCCCTAGGAGTTGGAGGAGACCCCAGCCTCCTTCCACATAGAATTCTCACCCAAGTGTTCACACGTGCACATTCACACACACACACACACACACACACACACACACATTCCACCCTGCTTCTGCCCAGAAGACCCACAATCTCACCATCCATCCAGCTCCCCTTGGCTCCTCAGAGACTGGAAGGCAAGCCGGGCAAGTCAGAATCCTAAAATGCTATATAATATAGGCATTAATATATAAATCCCTATATAATCCCCTCCCCTTGAGTGTGAGCAGGGCCTGGATTGTAATTTCACTTAATTACACTATAAGGTAAAAGTGAAGGAATTTTACAATGTCACTATGGCCCCAAATCAGTTGACTTTAAGTTCATCAAAAGGGAGCTTGACCTGGGTGGGCCTGACCTAATCAGGAGAACCCCCATAAAAGTGGGTCTAGAGGTCAGAGGTGATAAAGACACCAATGTTGCTCTCCTGCTGGCCTTAAAGAGGTAAACTGCCATGTTGTGGAGAAGCCCAAGTGTCAGGAAGGGGCTTCCAGGAGCTGAGGGCCTTTGTCCTAGAACTACAAAGAATCAAATTCTGCAAACAACCAATGAGCCTGGAAGAGAACCCTGAACCTCAGCTGAGATTGCATCACTGGCCTACATGTTAAGTATGGCCCACTGAGACCCAGAGCAGAGGACCAAGCTAAGCATGGGGACCTCTGATCCAGTGAAATTGTGCGGTGGCAAGTATATGGGGTTTTTAGCCACTAAGTTCATGGGAATTTCTTACACAGCAATAGAAAATTCAAAAAGGTAATAATAATAAATATAGCAATAGGAGATAATAATATTCAACATTTATTATATGCTAAACAATTCCAATTGCTTTATCTCATTATTCTTTACAACAACCCCATCAATTTGGTGCTATTATTATCCCAATTTAATAAATGTGAAACTTGAGGCTTAGGGAGCAGTCACAGAACTGAGGAGGTGATGGAGCAGGGATTGAGCCCAGGCCTAGAACTCTGAAGACCGAGAGTTTGACCACGAGGCAGGGCTGCCTCCAACCAGACGAGGAGCCCGTTGAGCTGGAGTTCTGCACCTGAGACCCTCTTCTTCATAAGAATGGAGCCTGCTCTACCTGCATCTCAACTCCTTAACGCCCTCAGTCGCACCCTCTCCCCCCCAGGCCAGAGTCAGCAGAGCCTCTGATGGGCCATCACGTCATTTCCTGTCTTTGCACTTGGGCCTCCCACAGTCAGTTTGAACAGTGTGGCCTCTGGGAGCCAGAGTGTCCCCAGGCTCCCCTGAGCATATTCTGGCCTAGCTCTCCCTTATAGCAACCAGCTCATCTTAGTTTGCCCAGGACTGTCCCAGTTTTAAAACTGGGAGCCCCTCCTCCCAGGAAATCCCTCAGGCCCAGGCAAACTTGCTCCAAAGCAAGCCCAGGCTGAGGTAGGCCTTGGGGCCACTTCCACACTGCTGTTTGCTGTGAACTTTTCTTTCCAATGCCTGCTGGGACATTTGAGTCTGCTCTCTACAGAGAGCTAAGAACAACTCTACTAAATAATTGGCACCAAGAAGCTTCTGCTGGGAGGGGTTTGGCCATAAAAGCCCAGATGGGGCTTTAGTCTGGACCACCAGATAGGCCTAGGAAACCATGTCCACATGGGGGTTTTTCCTTGAAGTGAGCAATCTGCTTGCCTTGAGCATCACACATGAAGCACATTGATCCAGACATCACACGGGCCAGATTCCATGTTTCTCTTCATTCCATTCCCCAAGCAGGCAACTCAGAGAAAGCTGGGGAGGTTTGGCCCCCAGATTTGCCTCATCCTTCCTAAGATTGTGAGCATCATGAGACTCAGATGGGAGTAAACAGGACTCATGTATTATTACTGGTCACCTCAATTGAAAGCTAAGGCCTCATGAATTGACTCCCCTTGTAGGAGCTGGCTTCTTTCTGTCATTTGTCCTGAACTCTTGATCATACGTACGCAGCTATCTTCTAAATTGTACTCAGTGCCAAGGGACACCATGTGCAACAGTGGTTGGACCACCATGAATCTATCCCCAATATGGGAAATGGCTCAACACACATACTTTATTAAATACTGCAGCCAGTGACTTATTAACTCATTCATTCATTTATTCTTTTGTTCAATAATTGGGGCCCCCCACAATGGGCCTGGCATTATCTTAGCCTCTGACACTGAGTTACAGCACATTCTAAACTAAAATGATATGATGGGTGCTAGGCGCGATGCTGGCACATAGAGATACCAACCTAATCCTCGTGGGGTGTGTGGAGGATTCTTAAGGAAGTCGACAAAAGGTTCTTAAGGAAGTCTGTTTGTCTATAGGAGGGAAAGCGTGGGGTTTTTGTTTTTTTGTTTTTTGTTGGGTTTGTTGTTGTTGTTGTTGTTTTTGCATTCCTCCACAATTTATCACATTAAAACATTGAAAGAAAACACATCTTAATCTCATAAAACTCATCCCCACTGTCCTCTACAGTACAGCCCTTTTACAGGACGTCTGTTTGAGTTCTAAAATAGCATGAGGCAGGATGCCTGCTATGTGACAGTCTCCGAGCTTGGCACAAGAAAAGCAAAAGAAATAAGAGATCAGGGATATTCAATGATTTGAATCTAATTTGAGCTAATGATTTAGTGCGGAAGGGTGACACACGCTAATAAACATCTTTACATTATAATATGGGTTTGCTGCAGTTGAGATGTTCAGAGAGCGCTATGGAAGGTCAAGAGGCAGCCCCAGGCCAACCTGGAGGTAGGAAAGGCTTCCCGGAAAAGGCCAGGCTTCAGTTGTGTTTCTTCTGGTTCCCTCTTGAGTGATGTTTAGTTGCTCATTAAGAAACTTCAAATAATACATGAAAATATAAACCGCAGAGTAAAACTTACCCCAAATCTCTTCACCTCGAGATAATCAGAGTGGACGTTTTGGTGAATGTCTTTCCAGGCACATGTGTGTATAGGGACAGTGTCTTTCCTATTATCATTATATGAAGGTCGAGGAAAACAGATTAGTTGTTCAAATGTAGCAATAAACCCACAAAAGACTCACCCAGCAGCCTAAAACATGTCTCTGCATTTTATTTTAGGAACACATCAATGTGGTCAAAAAACATCTTCAGAAAGAAGGATAAGTCAAGAAACATACAGAATGGGTCTGAAAAGAGATCCGGGGCCACCCCCAATCTCAAGGAGTGGGGCAGACACAAAGTTATTTTCTTCCAGGGAAAGCACGGTTAACTCAAGCTGCGAAGCCCAGATGGTCATTAGATTTACAGCTGTCTGAAGAGGAGCTACATCTTTGCAAGGGTTGAGTTATGACGACTTTCAGTATTGATCAGAGAGTGCCGACCCTGCATTCAGCGGAGAGTCAGGGGATGAGAAGCAGAGGGGAGATGGTGGTGGTTACTGCCTTTATGTAGTTTTCGAAGTCACTTCCGAAAAAGAGGATGAGGTAATAGTTGAATATACCAGCAAGGGACATGAGGAACAGGAACAGTATGATTCGTTTCCCAAATATGTAGCCTGGCGTGCTGGAAGAGAAAGAAAACTGTAGAAGCAGCAAAATGATACGAACTTAACGAAAAATGGTATCAACTTTGAGATACATGGGGTTTAAATTAGAGTTCCTTTTACTCCGGAACGCTCTATATACTTCATGTGAAGAATGGGAGCGTCTCCGCTATTATTGGTCACTGAATATATTTCAAAACCAAGCTAAAAGAGCCTAGACCCCCAACCTCATCATCGTTAGGGCTCTGCTGGGCAGCTTCTCGGTGCTCTCCTGATTTCCCCAACGGCTTGAAGGCAGTGGATTCTGTCGGTCGGTCATCAGGCATTCTGACCGGGGATTTGGGACCCCATTGACTTGTCAGACCCCCTCCTGAGGCCGTTCTGCTCCGGGAGTGCCTAGAAAGCCGTGCTAGCAGTTGGGTCTAACGCAGGACCTAAGTACTCTATGAGAGGGGTGCTGGTTTCAATGAGCCAATAAGCCTGGTGGAATCTAAAAGGTGCTTCAGTATCTGAGAGTTCAGTCTCACTCCTGAGGCTGCTGGGGAATACCTCCTGTTCCCGCTAACGAGAGCTGGGCCCCTCACAATGGAAGACAGGCTCTTACATTGTAAGTGAATGGAGGGGGAAGAGATGTTTTAGTGCGTTCATATTCTTCTCTCGAAGGCTCTAAATCCTAAGCTGCTTAGGCAAATCAGCAGCTGGGGTCAGGAGGCATTTCCCCAGTGGTATGTGACCGCCTAATTGTACACAGCGGCTGCCCCGGCTTCCCTCCCCACCATCCTCTGTGACCGCTGGGGCTGGATCCATCTGTGCAAGCACTAGCATGTTCAGAAAGTCCAGCCAAATGGCTCGTTAAGGCTGTTAGTAACAACCCCGGTGAGGGGACCCTTTGGCAGCAAGACTGCTCAACAAGAACAGCCGGCTCAGCTGAACAGGTGAGTCAATGCTGCTGAGCCCGGGTTTTGACATAATCAAGAGAGAGCAGAATTTGGCAGACACAGGTTCGACATGAGAAATTGTATCTTTCGGAAATGGAGCCCAAAGGTTTATACTGTAACTCGTAACTTTCCTAGCCAAGAGTCTGAAAACCATTCTGCAGTTGACTGTCTATTTCCTTGCTCCTCACAGTGTGGTCCACAGTCACAGAGTCTAAGTAAGGGATATTTTTTAGCCTTTTTATCACAGCAGCATCCACTGGGAGCTTGTTAGACATGCAGAATCTCAGGTCCCTCCCTGGATTTACTGGATCAGAATCTGCATTTTGACAAGTCCCTCCATGACTCACAGGCCATTAAAGCTTGAGCAGCCCTGCTAGCTAGCTGCCCCCACCCCGCTCCTTGACCAGCTGTGGTCTCTCCTGGGTTTCCTGTTTACAGTCATGCTCTTGAAGGGAGACGTTCTATCTCTTTATTGGGGAAAAATATTTGGCTCCTCAAGGGAGCCTTATGGGCTGAATTGTGTGTCCCCCCCCCCCCATTCATATGTTGAAGTCCTAACCTCAACACCTCAGGACATGACTGTATTTAGAGATAGAGTCTTTAAAGAGGTAATTGAGGTAAACTGTGATCACCAAGGGGGACCCTGACTCAATATGACTGGTGTCCTTACAAGAAGAGAAGGTGGACACAGACACACACAGACAGAAGACCAGGTGGGGACACAGGGCAAAGACAGCCATCTGTGAGCCGAGAAGAGAGACCTCAGGAGAAAACAAGGCAGCCAACATCCTGATCTCAGATTTCTCACCTCCAGAACAATGAGACAATCAGTTTCTGTTGTCTGAGCTGGTACTCGATTATTGTGTCCCTGGCAGACAAATACAGACAGTTACCTGCTAATGCCGATAAGGAAGTCACAGAGTCTAAGTAAAGGGATATTTTTTAGCCAGAGAACAGAGGGTTCAGAGAAATTAAATTGTGAAAAGTCAAATATTGTGGTGGCTCAGATTTATCACATGAATGAGGCCACCATATGCTCATTACAGAAACAAGAAAAAGTGATTTGCAAAGCTGTTTCAGAACGTGCTCGAGATAAATCTGTGGTGAAGGATGAAATGGCAGTGCCTGCTGCTGAAATTGTGGTGTTCTTGACTTTGGGCAGCATTTTTCAAAGGCCTCGAGGTAGATCGCCCCCCAGGAGAGGGCTGTGTGGTGCCTTAACTCCTCCCAGACCATGTGAAGGGTGCAGGGGGAGCAGGAGCTCAGTGCATGCCCATCACCTGCAGGGCTAAGGGTGAATGCAGGTCCGCAGCTCGGGCACTTCATTAGCTTCCTCTTTCAGTCTGTCAGGCTTGGAGATGGGCTATAGCCCTGGGAGGTGGGCATGGTGCACCCAGAGGAAGGACCTGCCCCAGGCTCTGGGGAGGCCACGGAGAGTGTAGAAGGAAAAGCCGGCCCCAAGCTACATAATTAGACTCTGAAACTCAAGGCGTGTCTTTTATTGTTTCTAAAAGCTGATACATAGTTCTCTCTAAATGGGGTGGGGAAAGTCAGAATTAAATTAAGCATCTGAGGGACCTGGCGTTTTATATATGCAACGTCACTGAATCCTCAGACCTACTCTGTGCAATATTGTTAACCTATTTTCCAGGTGGGAAAACTGAGAATAGACAGGTTGAACGATGTGCCTAAGGTGACACAGGCAAGAAGAGGCAGAGTGGGAATTCGAACCTGTCTGTGTGAGGCCACAGTCCTGCTCCTTCTGCCTTCCTGAGGGCTCCTGGGTTTTGGAGACTAGGATTTTGTGGTTAGTTTTGAAACAAATGTATCCCCCCTTCCAACACACACACACACACGCACACACGCACACCGCACACAACATGAAACCTACATGAAAACATACAAGAGGCCTTACGACAAACAATTCCCTTTCAAACGTGCCTAAAACTTCAGGGAGGAGGAGCTGTGGTGTGAGACAGGCGAGCCCCGGCATCGAGGCCCCTGAGCCCCAGGCCCAGCTCTCTGCCGTGTGGCCTTGGGCAAGTTGCGGACCCTCCCTGCCTCACACAGAAAATATATACAAAATGTGGGTAGGAGAAGAAAACTTTATGGTCCCTTCTGGCTTTATAATTCTGTTCTTTTCAATAAAGAAATACCACTTTAAACCTGGTAACTTCTAAAGGGAATAAAAACTGTAAGGCCCATGAGAGCAAGATA
The DNA here is from genome assembly GCF_002201575.2 of Neomonachus schauinslandi. Taxonomy (NCBI): domain Eukaryota; kingdom Metazoa; phylum Chordata; class Mammalia; order Carnivora; family Phocidae; genus Neomonachus; species Neomonachus schauinslandi. The sequence continues at coordinate 132,765 of NW_025409064.1, forward strand.
CTGCTCCTTTGTTCACCCATGTATCTCCAATAAATCAGGTCCTCCATACATTTTTGTCAAATGAATCATCTTGGAAAAGAGGCATGAACAGCCTTCAGTGATTCCCAAACTGTGTGTAGAAATTGTTAAAATGTGTATTCTCCTGGCTCCCACCCCAGAGATTCAGAGTCCATAAAGTTCAGGGTGGGGCCCAGGAATCTATATTTTTAACAAGCACCCCGGGCAATTCTGGTGTCGTTGGTTGGGGGGTTTCACTTTAGAAACACCAGCCTTGATACCCCTAGACTCACCCCTGGAGTCTAACTCTGGTGACGTATCCCCATGGTCCACACTGGGGGTGGGGGGCAGAGATTCTAAAATATTGACCCTAAAGGGGAAAATGACTACGAGGGACCAGGACTTCTGAAAACTGTGCCCATAATTATTTCTATAGGTTTAGTGTTTTGGGTACTGCCCCTGACTTCCACAGCCCCCGGAATTCCTTGAGGGCAAGGGCTCTGTCATGTTTATTATCATCTGAACAACTGACTCAGTACCTCGCTGGGGGCAGGTGGTCAGTAAGTATTTACTACATGGGTGGGGAGTGAACGAGGAATGAGGAGAGCAATCCAGGCAAGGTGGAGTTGGTTAACCTGAGTTCCCTGGTCTCAAGAGTTGCCAGTCTCTGCCCCATCCACCACTGGGTTGAGAACTTAAATTGCAGAGAGGTACTTAGTAGGAGCTCCAACAGGGAACAGGGCTCTGAGGGACAGGAAGAGAGGGCAGCCTAGTGCCAGCCAGGAAAGGTAGATAATAAAAGACAAGTAGTCTATAATGCCAAACAGCCACTGCTTTGGGCCAGATAGTAGCTTAGAATGAAAGGGGAAGAAAATAAAATTCATTCTTAACTGCCTGTAGAGATGCTACAAATTACCTAATCAAGACAGGGAGAAAGGGGCCAGGGAGTAGGATGTAGGACTGAGAATAAGAGCCATAAACTTCTAGGGGGGACAAAGGAGGGGGGTACAAAATCCCAAAAGGAAGAAGTTTTGGTGGGGGAGATATATCAAGGAATGTCATGCCTACCCACTGGACCAAAAAGGACACTAGAACTTCTAATGTGGTTAGGGCCAAAGCCCGACGAGGAGCAAAAGATGATTGAGAGCCCAAGGGAAAAATTCCTGGAAGGGTCTCGCTGAGCAGTATCTTCCTCTGTTGGTGAGCCCAAGAAATAAGCAGATCCCAAAGACATTAAGCCATGAAATCATTTGCAGAGTCCAAGTGTGGCACAGCCCAGGGACGGAGGTGGGCATCCACGGTGGAATCCACAGTGGAAGGGTATTAGCACATAGCTTCCAGAAGGCAGAATTGAAAATCCTCTTGGACCTAGCCACAGAGGCCCTCAGGCTTATATCCACCTCAAGCTATATTTTGGTCTAGATTAGGATTAGACATTTCATCTAGTACCTATCATGTCTGTTGATGACAATAGCTCAGAGCCCTATATTTGGAAGTCCTATGAGGCCACGTTTGGTCTCAGCAGGAAAGAGCACTGTGATGGATTAGTAATGAAGGCTGTGGATGCAGGAGAAGTAAGAGGCTCTAACACAGCACAGATGGGGGTGCCGGGGCTGGGGTCATCTCACCTGCCTCTCCTGGGGGACACCAGGCCACGATTTAAGAGTTTAGGCCAATTACATGTCTATGAGGTCCAGGGAAATCCAATAGTTTTAAGATTTTAAGTCTCTATCTTATTATTTTTGCCACCTTGGTTCGTTCCCTAGCAGTGATTACCTTGAAAATGAAAAGAGCCCGTGGGTAAATGACACATTTTGTCATGCTCCACGGACTATCTTAGAATTAAAGCAACTTTAAGATCTCAGGCAAGTGGTGACAGATGAGGAGAAGAGTGCCTGGGCCAAACCCCTGAGACTTTGGTGAGGAAGACAGGGAGGCCCAGGGAGGCAGCCTAAGAGAGCAGACACCCCCCTCCCCGACTTCACTGATAGACACCCCTCCTCCCCTCCACCTCCTGACAACAGGTGATCTCCCGGGGAAAGGCAGAACAGAGGTTTTCCAGGGTGGGAGAGAAAAAAGAACCTCATTTATGACAGTGTTGCTTAGGATAAGAGACATGATGGAACTGTGGTTTTCGAGGATACATACGAATGCCACTAGAGAGGCCTGAAGAAAAGAAGAGCACTGAAAAGAATGGCTGGAAGGAGAGTCGTCCTCCAGGCTGCAGCTCACCATCAAGCCCCCCCCCCCCCCCCCCCCCACCCCCCAGCCATTTAGCTTCACAGGCTCCCAAGGTCCCCAGATGTTAGTGCTTTCACCCGCCGACCTCGAGGGATGTCAGAGCCTTTGTCACCGCCGAAGGATGATCTGAGCGGAGAGCCCATTAACCACAAGAGAAGGGTGCTATTGTGAGAGACAGAGAGGGATGTGAAACGAGACAAGGGAGAGAAACGGAGGGGAAGGCTGGACCCGCGTAGGGGCGGCAGCCTCCCAGAACTGGAGAGAACCAGCCTGGCTCTTGGAGCCCTCCTGTTACATTAGGAATTCTAAGGAACCGATGGCAGGCTAGACTGTGAACATTTCTTCTGTAAGTATCCTCATTTATTTTATGAAAATCCCGACTTCCCAAGCCAGGTGTCGTCAAAGTATATAACTGCTACTCTGGAGCTTTCCGTCTGACAGCATCTGTAAGCAATGCAATGGGGACACTATTCACAGACTCCATCCTTTGCATGTGAGTGCAGCCTATTTTTGCCACGTTCTTCCTGCTGGTCCCTGGAAGATTTGTTACTCAAGAGAACTTATCACAAGGTGCAAGCTTTAGCTCTCGTTTCTTTAGGCAAACAATAAAACGTTTCACTCACCGGAGGCCTTGGGAAGCCAGACACAGAAAGTCATTCAAGGCCCAGACTCTGAAGGGTGGGAGTAGAGGGTGTGGGGTTGCAAGAATGTGTAGTGCGTGGCATTAAAGCATCCTTTGTGAGCCCAGCGCCATGTGGAGGAGTTGGTTACGGGGCAAACAAGTCAAGTCCCCCAGCTGCATTTGCAGAGCCCGCAAAGTTCAGGGGGTAAAGGGTGAGGGATACTAGTGAGCCTTCCCCCTCCGGCCCCAAGCGATCCCTCAGAGCCTTAAATCTTAGGCAGAATATGGTTGTGAGTGATGGCTCTTCTTGCTCAAAAAGCATGACTCACACCCTGGCTCTTAAACAGTCCCTGTGGCCTACCTCTGAGTTCTCTCCCCTAGGTAGCCGACGAAGTACTTTTGCCTCACGAACAGGTACATTAGTCCAGCAAAGGCCGCGGGAACTAAGGGGAGAAAGGGAGACGCCGTGTGAGTTTCACAGATGCCAGAACATGCTAAAGTAACACAATATCGACACAGTCATTGTGCAACTAGCGTTGGTCGCAAAATCCAGCAGAGGCCTCAGGTTCCCGCAGTCGCAGTTCAGGCTGATGGGAACTTCAGCAAAAAGCCTAGGGCTGGTAGAAACCTAGAAGTTTGATGCTAGTACTGTTACTTTCTATTGGCATCACCCCAAACCCCAAGCCCAGCTCTAGGCTGGCTCTCTTAAAAGCATACCCTTCCCCTCTGGGCCTCCAAGCAGTGCAATGCTCAACCTTTTCTGAACAATTGTGGCCAATTCAGGAAAGATCTCTAGGGAGGGGGCTGCCTGGGAAGGGGGGGCAGTCGGTTGAGCATCCGACTCCTGATTTCAGCTCAGGTCGTGATCTTGGGATTGTGAGATCGAGCCCCGTGCCGGTCTCCGAGTTCAGCGGGGAGTTTGCTTGAGATTCTCTCTTCCTCTGCCCCTCCCCCCACTTGTGTGCTCTCATGCTCTCTCTCTCTCTCAAATAAATAAATAAATCTTTGGGGAGGAAAAAAGATCTCTAGGGAGGAAGACTCCCTTTGCCTTCTAGTCCTGTGAGTAACAACCATGAGCAGCACGAGTCCTGAACCTTAGAGCTGAGAGTTAGAAAACCCAACCGCACGAGGACTATTATGATCAGGAGCTAATACTTAACTCCTCCTACATCTGGACAGAGGGCTGACTGCAGCTTTCCTACCTATCAGGAAGGATCGTGAGGGTGAAATAGGTGCCTGGGTATAAAAGCACTCTGAAGACCTTCCAGCATTGTTCAAATGCCAAACTAATTGTGTTGACAGAGCACTTTTTATGTCAGGCACTGCCCCAGCCACTTGGGGTCCTTGGTCTCCAATCCTCCTGGCCACCTGGTGAAGAGTGTATTACTGTCCCCATTTGGCAGATGAGGAAATTGAGGCTCAAAGAAGTCAGTTTGCCCAGAGTCACTTACCAGACCAAAAGACCCATGAGGACAGCCATCTTCTGCTAGACATAATCTCTGGGCTCGGCATGGTACCTGGCACATACTGGCTTCCAAAAATTATTTGTTAAATGAACTCATAAAAGTCAGGTGAGCCAAGGAAAAGGTTGTTAAAAAGAAAACCACAGGCCCAAAATGGCATCACTTAGGCCAAGTCCCCAAACCAGGGCTTAATCCCTAATCTAACTGCCGTTTCACAGAAATGCAGTCTTAACCTGTAGTTGGGAATGTTCTGATGGGAGCCAATGAAGTAATCGGCCACGTGGGCCCTCTCCTTCCTTCAAAGGAAGATGAGGTAATCTGCAGGATAAGACCCCCACTCCTCCTTCCCCCAAGGGAAAGAAACCTTGCCTGGAACAATCCTTTTCTTGTGCTAACAAATTTCTTGCCCCACCCTCCTTCCTATAAAAACCTTCCATTTTGTACAACCCCTGGGGGCTCCCCTCTGCTTACTAGATGGGATGCTGCTGGATTCATGAATCCTTTGATAAAGCCAATTCAATCTTCAAATTCACTTGGTTGAATTGTATTTTTTTTTTTTTAAGATTTTATTTATTTGACTGAGAGAGAGACACAGCGAGAGCAGGAACACAAGCAGGAGGAGTGGGAGAGGGAGAAGCAGGCCTCTGGCTGAGCAGGGAGCCCGATGCAGGGCATCTCCATCCCAGGACCCTGGGATCATGACCTGAGCCAAAGGCAGACGCTTAACGACTGAGCCACCCAGGTGCCCCGAATTTTATTTTTGAACAAGGTGGAATTTGAAACCAGGTTTGTATGATTTCAAAGCCGTATTACGACCCCCAGCACTAGGAGTAACATCTACTGGGCATCTATTGTTAGGCTGGACTATATGAAATTGCCATTTTTGTGTGTCTTAAACAGTCAGACATTGGCAGGTGTATATGGTTTGATCTTATCTATTCCATGCAGCATGTCAGGGGCTTTATGCACACTCTCTCACTTAATCATCCTGGGAACTCGATTATTGCTACTTTACAAATGGGGAAACTGAGGCTGAGGACAGCTGAGTAACAGCCCTGGGTTCCAGCACCAGCAATGAGTGTCCTCAGAACGGTCTCCAGTCTGCCCATCCCCAGACCCATGTTCTTGCCACAACTCCACCTTGCCCAAAATACTAGTGTCATGTGCTTTGATAAGAAAACCAGGGGAACCTGGGTGGCTCAGTAGGTTAAGTGTCTGCCTTCAGCTCAGGTCACGATCTCAGGGTCCTGGGATCGAGCCCCGCATCGGGCTCCCTGCTCAGCTGGGGGCCTGCTTCTCCCTTTCCTGCTTCCCCTGCTTGTGTTCCCTCTCTCTCTCTCTCTGTGTCAAATAAATAAAATCTTTAAAAAAAAGAAAGAAAGAAAGAAAGAAAAGAAAACCAAAGCACAAAAGAAACTGCTTATGAGGTTCATGCTATTTATTATCTGAAGGTCACAGAACTGTCACAATTCACAATCTGCCCTGGACGAAGTCTTTCTTGGTCTGTCCCATCTGGATGGCCCCGCTCTAACTTACCAGCCCATCTCTATTTCGATGGGCGGCTAAACTGAACAAGAGCTGACAGGAGTCAGGTGTGGAAAATGGCTGTACTCACTGCCCTCCTGCAGAGGACGGTGCGTGCCTCGTGGACCCAGGCTGCTCAGAACAGTAGGAGGGGCACAGCGGGTTTGAATCTGGACTCAAAAATTCTGAAATTTGAGCAAACCACTTGTCCTTCTGGGACTTGGGCTCCTGCTCCCATAAAGTGATGGATCTGGGCTAGAATGATCGCTGTGGTTCCTTTTGACTAAAAAATCCAGTAATTTACTACAGTCATAAGGAATGACGATGATCGAAGATGGTTTACTGACACTTTCGTCCCCTAGCAGTGCCAACATTTGTTTTGGCTGAAATGCGTGGTTCCAGGGCTCCAAAACACCTTCCAACTCCCTATGTATTTATCTAGCTAGAACAACTGGAGATTCATCTCTATCAAGTATCATCTAAGACATAAAAGGAATCATAATTCCTCATATAAGCATAGTTCGACTTGATTTTTCAAGTTATGCCAGACATGTTTCTTATTTCACTCAGGATAGATAGTGGTAAATAAATAGTGAGTAATGACAGCCTTATGGAGCACAGAAGGAGGCCACATGGCGTTCCTGAAGGAGTTTCTGCTGCCATCCCTCACCTCTGTTCCCTGTCACTGCACCTGATCTTTTTCCTTCCTGGCACTTCTCACTCTCGGCAAGAATTTATCCATTCGCGTCTTCCCTGTGGTTCAGCTCACCAAGTGCTGCGTGCCCCACCACCATCTCTTTATTTATCACTCTGTACCCAAGCACAGGGCTTGCCACGAAGCAGGTGTTCAATGTATATGCAGTAGATACATGAATAATGCAGAAAAATACTCATGAAAAATCCAGGATTTAGCCCCAAAGACCTGGGCTCTCATCCTGGCTCTGCGTCCACCCGCTGAGTGACCTTGAACAAGTTACCTTATCTCCCTGAACCAGTGTCCTCACAGATACTAGAGGGAGATAATAACCCCTCTACCTCCTCCATAAAGTGGGAGAGGATGATAAGGATTGCTTAGCCCCTTGGAGGCCACCAGTGGCCTTTCCTTAGGCACGCACCCTGCGGGGCCACGGTGTGGAAGCTGGCCAGGTCACGCCAAGCCTCCACCAGGCGCAATGCCAAGCTCCAAAGGGGACCAAACACAGGACTCTGGTTTCCATTTCATTTTAAATCAACTCTGGGAGTCAACCTCCTGGAGTCGGGGCTGTGGGCTGCTGATAACCCGGGAGAGGGTTGGAGACCAGGGCTCTGCAGACACACGGCCGCCCCGCTGGAAGCTTATTAGCGCACGCGCCGAGTGACAGGGTCCCAGAATAGATCCCTCAGGCGCTCTCATTTATAATGCCCTTGCATCAGGGCGAAGACTGCTTAAGGATTCTGAGTCACATTTAGCCTGAAAGCACCCTTGTGGGTGAAGCAGCTCTCAAACAGCCACCGGGGAACAAGCATTAGCAATGCATTACCGCACCCGCCCCGCCCGGGCACAGAGCAGGCCTGCAAAACGACCTCCCCGGGGGTTCTCACCTCTCCGGGGGCTTCGCGGAGCGGAGCTGGAGGTCAAGCAAAGTCTTTTCAATAAAAAGCCTGCACTCGAACCCCCTCAAGATGCACGTTTCAGGAAGAGAACACACACACTGAAGCCTGAGTTACCTTGGCTACAGAGGAGCCCCGCACTCCAGAGCACAACAAGGAAAGTGGGGTACGCATCTACACAGTTTTGGCTGTAGAATAAAAAAAAAAATAACAGTAAGGAGAAGAAAAATCAGAAAACATGTTACTGCAGCGTAGTCTGAAAATCACCCGAAACCCAAATTGATAATCACCATCACACGTGAGGCGCAAACCCCATTCATAACTGCACTTACATCCACCAGTAAGACACGGGTGCCCCATCAGAAATAGGCAGTGGTATGAAGCAAACACACGTTCGGGATCTGTTCACTCCCTTCCTCGGCGAAGCCAATAGGAGACTTGGTTTCTTGATGGATTCGTTTTGGCAGGGTTCCCGCTCCTGGCTGTGCCAAAGTGCTTCTTGGAATTGAAAAGTGAGCAACACAGACAGCAGGGCTGTGGCAGCTGTCAGGATTAGGGGGAGGTGCAGGGGAGAGGAGCCCAACTCAGGAAACCTTTGTCAGACGCACAAGTCAGCTCAGCCCCACAGGCTGGGCTGGGGAACAAGGGGTGAGCTTCAAGCACCAGAGAAACCAGGGTCGACTCAGAAAAGCAGGTGCTCAGAAAGGTCCCTTGCTGGTAGTGGGATCGCAGCGTGCGGGGCTCAGTCCGGGCTCCCATGCAGGGGCTCCCACCTCACTGCAGCCACTATGCTGGTGTCTTACACCCTTCGTCTCCTGTAAGCTCACCGAGGTCCCGAGGGGGCACAGGGGTGGCTGCACGCATTTTCTATGGCTGCTGGACCAGGTAGCCACAAACTCGGTGGCCTCAAACAAGACAAATCACATGGAGGTCAGAAGTCCAAAATGGGTCTCGCTGGGCTACAGTCAAGTGTGTCGGCATCGCTGCAGTCCTGCTGGAGACTCCAGCCAAGAATCTGTTTCCTCGCCTTTCTCAGCTTCTAGAGATCACCTGCATTCCTTGGCTTGTGGCCCCCTGCCAACCTCGAAGGCAGCGATGGCCATTCGAGTCTTCCTGACGCCGACTTCTTCGCCTCCTTCTTCCACATTTAAAGAACCCTTGTGATGACATTGGAGTCTACCCAGATAATCCAGAATACTCTCTTGATTTCAAGGTCAGCTGGTTAGCAGCCTTAATTCCTTCTTGCCATGTAACAGAACCTATTCATGGGCTCCTGGGGAAGGGATGTGAATGTGTTTGGGGGCCTTTCATTCGGCCTACTGTAGCTACTCTCATTTTCACATGAGAAACTGAGGTTTGGAGAAGCTGAGTAACCTGTTCAGCATCACCGAGCGACAGTAAGTCCAACTCTAAAACCAGGTCTGTTACCTCTTCGACTAGGCAAAATAAACAGCGAGTGTCCTCTTGAGAAGTTCAGAGTCTAGATCAGGACAACCAATATACATGTCCATGGGAAAACAACCTTACAAGATGTGGAAGCCTGAAAGGATGGGAGGACAAAGCAATAGAGTGGAAGGGGCACGTGACTAGGATTTGGTCCCTGCCCTGACGTTCACCAGCTGTTTGTCAATGGCAAAGCAATCCCTTTGGACTTAGTTTCCCTACCTGAAAAAACTAAGAGACTGATAGCAACTCTGAGAGCCATGTAAACTCTAAGAGTTGATGCTCTAATGAGGTGGTGCTCAAGGTGTGGTCCCTGGATCAGCAGCATCAGAAGCACCTGGGAACTTGCTAGAACTGCAAATGTCAATGCCCATCTCAGACCCACAGAATTAAAACCTCCCAGGGTGGGGGAAACAGCAATCTGTGTTTTAACAAGCCCCGCCAGGTGACTCTGAAGCATGCTCAAGTTAAAAGACCACTGGTCTAATGTAATTCAAACTGCACGGGTAAAAGCAGAGATGCAATTTGCATAATGTGCCTTTTATCCAAATTCCTTCCTTGGAGTCCTTCCTCGGGATACCTCTTGATCTGGTTCTCATGCTTTCCCTCCTAAATCAGCTATGAACTCTTGTTCAGACCAATAGCGTCTCATGCTCACTGGTACCACTGAGAACTCTGGAATGAGCAGCCCTTGGTCCATCCCCTGCAGAGAACCCAGAGAGGATGGACTGTGTCCCTAGCCACAGGAAACGTCACGTCCCTCTGATGATCAAAAGATCCTCTACTGGAGAAGTCAATGAAATTAAAGGTAAGAAAGCAGTGTATCCTATCCTGGGCGATAGGCACAGGGGAGAGAGCAGAGCCCTGCTCACCTTGCCAGGTGCCCAGGGGGTTCACTGTGTCTAGTGTACACAGCAGGAACTCTGAAGGGCAGGAGGTAGAACAAATTTATTATTTACGGTGAAGTACCTAGAGAATAAACAGGTCCTATATGCAGCTACAGAGCACAAGCATCATATCTATTCTTACGTATCAGAGGCGCAAAACCACAGCCTTGGGACTCAGAATGTGATCTATTTCCCAGTTCAAGAAAAGCGGGAGCACATCCCTTATTTAATTGAATAATGTTCTACATCTGATGGGACCGAATACCTGATGCTCCAACAGTTTGAAAATTTATTAATACCAAGATCTCTCCTGCCTCCTCCTCATTCTCATGCTTCTGTTTTTGTTTGTTTTTAGGTACTGGATTCATCTGGGTGGTGCAAAATTTTAAAAAATTCTTAATTATCTAAGGAATTTGCTCATTAGAGAGAATGGTATAGTAATGTGACACTGAATTAGTCATTCAATCATTCTTCCTATTGTCTCAAGTCACCTTGGTCCCCAATAAAAATGGTCTGTCTGGAGTTAAATGAAACTCTCCCAACTTTAAGAGAATGGGCTCCTCCTCTGGATTTCCAGAATATACCCAGAGTCCCGTCCCTCGCTCTGGCTCAAGCCAGTCCTTCTCCGCTCCAGGATCTCTGATACGTTCTACCCACAGCTCCACGCAAGATGCCCCTCCTTGACAGAGGGCCACTGCTGGGCTGAATTCAAGTAGCTTTGGTCAGTGATGCGGCTATCTCTTGAGATGGAGCCTAGCGGATGCTCACATGGTCTTTAAAGTCACAAAGCCTCGGGGCGCCTGGGTGGCTCAGTCGTTAAGCGTCTGCCTTCGGCTCAGGTCATGATTCCAGGTCCTGGGATCGAGCCCCACATCGAGCCCCGCATCGGGCTCCCTGCTCGGCAGGAAGCCTGCTTCTCCCTCTCCCACTCCCACTGCTTGTATTCCCTCTCTTGCTGTGTCTCTCTCTGTCAAATAAATAAATAAAATCTTTAAAAATAAATAAATAAAATAAAGTCACAAAGCCTCGGTCTGACGTCTAGGCAGCTGCTGTGTAAATGTGGGTGCATTTCCTAGCCTCGCTGAGCCTCGGTCTTCCTCATCTATAAGAGGTGAGTGGAGACATTAGTAATTACCACCCTGGCTTGTGAAAATAAAATGAGATAAAGCAGTGTCTGACTCATAACAAGCTTTCAATAAATGGTGACTATTACTGTTCCGACGTCTTCCTTCTTACAATCCCCAGTGGAAATGTCTTTCCTGCTGACAAATTATCATTCTTCCAAATTTTCTTTTGTGGAGAGTTATGTGCCATTTTTTCTGCAAGACAAAACTGGCAAACCCATCTTGGCTCTCATTTCTTGAGGTCCAATTCCGAGGTGCTTGCCAGATTTGTCGACAATTCATTGTGCTGCGTTCGATTTGATGCACTACACTATCAATGTTTTCACGGAGAAAAGGACTCGTATTTTCCCTTCTGTTTTTCTCCACCTTTGGGAATCAGATAGAGAAGTACTTACATAGTGCTTTATTAGTGAGTTTGGATTAACTTAAGTAAATATCACTAATAATAGTAATAGTATCACTACTAATCAATAGAATCAATGCAGATCTATTACCTTCAAATTATTTACAAGTCCACCCCACTCAGAAGTGAGTCTGAGGTGGATTTTGAGAGGTGCAGGAGAGAAAGGACTTTAGGGTGGCATTTCCCAAAATGTGTTCTGTGAAACACTAAACCCTTGATATGCTTTGCAAAAAAAAAAAAAAAATGGGGGGTGTATCTGTAGTTAAAAAAAGACTTCCCGGGGCGCCTGGGTGGCTCAGTTGGTTAAGCGGCTGCCTTCAGCTCAGGTCATGATCCCGGGGTCCTGGGATCGAGTCCCGCATCGGGCTCCCTGCTCTGCAGGGAGCCTGCTTCTCCCTCTCCCACTCCCCGTGCTTGTGTTCCCTCTCTCGCTGTGTCTCTCTCTGTCAAATAAATAAATAAAATCTTTAAAAAAAAAAAAAAAAAAAGACTTCCCTTTCTTGGAGAACGAAGAATCACAATGTTCCTCAGCTCATTAAAAGTTCTCAAAAAGTCTTGCTGTCCAGAACTTCTTCTTCTCTGTAACACGTGTTACCAGCCCACGAACTTGTAATCTATGGAACACATGTCAGAAATTTACACTTGTCCAGGGACCCCTCTCTTCTCGGCAACCTGTGCTTACCTGGCACTCCTGGGGAAGAATCTTAGGTCAGTTAATTGAGCTTTTCCTCCAGAAATCAAACTTTGTTCTACCTGTGCTCCTCATCGGGGAACAGAGCTTTGAATTATGTTTTATACACATGAACAGAGAGTCAAGGTCAAGATTCTTTTTGTCTCTCAAACCCTGACTCAGTTCTGCCCTGGTGGGTGATGGGTGATGGGACAGACCATTAACCGAGGCCAAGCTGGAGCTGATGGGCCACACCTTGCTGCAATATCTGTTTATCAACTGCCCCCCAAATCTGGAACCATCTGTATCTGTCAGCAGTCATATCTTATGCTGAAAAATATGCATCAGGCTTTTCAATCCACCAGCATCATTTATCCTGTTATGCTAGTTTTTCTTGATAGCTGTGGTCCGGAAACATTTATGATCTCACACCCCATCAACCAGAAGATTGGATCACGCAACCCTGTGACAGGTATAATACACACTCGGCTTTCCACCTGAGTATTAAACATGAGTACAGCTTGATTTCTTCGTTTTTAGACAACAAGATTAAATATATGTTCTTTTCTTTTTGCAAATCCATGGCCCAACCTGTACCTTCTTTGGTGCTTTTGGAGGCCCCTCGACAAGCCACTGCTGGAGAAGAAATTTTGCTGGGCCAACACACAACCCCTTGCCTATAGCTTCCTGGCAAATGCAAGCAGACTGGGCGCCTCTGGCTTTTGCCAGCACTTCTATAAGCCACCCTTCTATAAACCACCCTAGGCACGCCAAGTGCTTGCTGTTAGCTGGGTCAGGGAGGAAGTGGTCTCTGTAACAGAACCACAACAGTGTCTGGGCAACCTTCATCTTACAGAAAATTCTCCTCTCCTCCCCCTGAGCTCCTACCTCTCCACAGCTCCCTCCCCTCTTCATTCTTCTCACTCTCCTTTCATGGAGGTGAAGTGGTAAAGACGCAGGGGCTTGGGGAGCTGGGCTGCGGCATCCACACCATGGGGCCCCCCCAGGCAGCAAGAATGCCCCACCCCTCTCCCCTGGCCCCTTCTTACGTCAGGAACTCCACACCATTGCAGAACTTCCAAACCGCCCTTCCAAATGACGCAGCGCAGCCAGCACCGAAGGGCATTTCTGCAATCTGGGGGCTGGTGCCAAGGGCCAGGTGTGAGCACAGAGCCAGCCCACCTTTGGGGAAAACGGCAGAAACTGAACGGCCTGGCCTGCTCCATTTTGTCTTCATTGCTGGCAAGATGGAAACTTAACTTCATACACTGAAGGCCCAAATGTTAAAAAAGAAATCTCCCTGTAGGTAGCTCAGCAAAGAATTTCCTTGAGATCCGACTGCGGGAATGACCCTGCCCAGGACTGCTTAGTCTGAGGAAGGGGGGTGAGAGCAGGTGGTGAGGGCCCGGGAGAGGGGGAAGTCTTGGAGGGACTGTGAGCGCTCAGGAGCAGCCTGAAGCCCTAAGCCCAAAAGGCAAAGGGCCCAGACGGGGTGAGGGGACCAGGACATCAGCCTGCGATGATTTCCTTGCGTGTCCATGACTGCCCCTTTGGAAAGATCTGTGGGGGCAATCAGAGTCACCTCTGAGTTAAGACTCAAGGCCGGCTCCTGAGCCAGCTCATAGCTGAAGCCTTTCCTTCTGACAGGCCCCTCGTCACAGGCACAGAGAAACAGGCCACTGCCTGAAACTGCTGTTCAAATACGTTCTGCATAAAGGAAGAAATGAGTGTTTGAATAACATCGATTCAGATTTGCATCCTAAATAGCTCCCATTTCCTTCACTGAACCGTTCAGGTGTTTTCAAGCAGCCTTTTTATTGAAAAGTAAAGAATGGGGGGGAGCGATTGCACAGTTCCCCCATTCCTACTGTTCTTGTTCTGGTTGCTCAAGGAGACCGGGCATTCTGAAAGGTCCTGCCACACCTCCAGATGTCCACGGAGCGGGACACAAGGGGCAGTGAGCTGAAGGCTGCTGCCATCACGGCCCACCTGTTGTTTCCAAAGCCAGCCAATGAATCGTGGCTGGTTTTCATGGTAGTACCTCTGGACTAATTCCCCAGGAAACTGGTAACACTGTGACCACAGGACTGGCTCAGAGTTTCTGGAGCAAGGGGGAGTGTGGTGATCGCACATCTCCCCTCACCCCAGCCCCCAATATCCCCAATTCCTTTCTTGAAACACTAGCACTTATTACGATGATGAGGGGTGTCCGCAAAGCCACCCCCACTCCCACCCCCCAGGAGAGGTTCAACCTTCCCTGGGAGCTCTGCCTCCCCCTGCACTCTGAAGGTTGGCCCAGACAGACATGCAGCCTTGAGAGTGGTCTTCACTCTGATAGGGAGGCCCCTGTGCCCGGGGCCGCACTCTGTTAGTTTGCAGTATCAGGGTTTGGACTCACTTGGCAGTGTAGACCCGCTCAAAGGCAAGTGTTCCCATCCTCTGGAAGCTCCGCCCATTCTGTGTCTTGCTTTCATGCTCCACCTTGTGGGCAAAGAAACCTGGCAGAGAGAAAGGTTTGGACCTGGTTTATAACGGGCACGTTCTTGAGCCTGGTTTCCCATTATTTTACTAGAATGTTCAATGTTCCCTCTATGTGCCCTCCAAACAGCCCTAAACGTCTTCCATCAAATGTCATTTACCAAAAATTCATTCAGCAGCTATCTCTACAAATCACTGCATTTGGTGATGGTGAAGCAAGATCTTTACGGTGAGCAAGACACAGCCCCCACTTTCGAGGTTCTTACAGTCGAAGGAAATAAACACACAATTAGGGCAGAAATTGCACTCTAGTGATTCATGCTAAGATGAAACTGACTGAGAACATTGAGGATCCAAGAGGCAACTTAATTCAGTGTTGGGATCACGGAGTGATCCTTAAAGGAAGCGACATCTAGGATAAGATTTGCCAAACAAGTGGGAATTAGCCAAAGAGATGGAGGAGGCAACAGAGGAGATCACCCCACTTGAGTGGAATGGAATACACAAAGGTGCAGAGGCGAGAACTGTCTTTGGTTTGCTATGTCCAGCTTATGATGGGGGAAATCGGGAGCAGGGAGTGGAAACTGGCAGAATTACGAATGAGGCCAAAGAGGTAGACGGTGAATTGTTCTTTCAGACATTTTTCTTTGTAACTTGCCATATGCCAGACACTTAGCTTGCATCTGAGAGCAAAACACACAGAGAACCTTGGCCTGAGGAGCTTATGTTCCAGTAAGGGTGGAAGAGGAGATAGATCATACACAGTGTTTCACAGTGAACAAAACACTTAAATTAAAATTATACTGTGTGCCGAGCCATGGACAGAAGAGAAGGCAGAGCAGGGTGAGGAGCCATGTGGCATGCTCATAGGGTGGACGGAGTGAGAAAGCAGTAAGTGAGCCCAGGCCTGAAGAAGAGGATAGTTGAGAGGTGCCTACTGGATTTAGCAGCGTGACTATGACCTTGATGAGAGCCATGTTAAGAAAATCAGAACTTATTCCCATCTCACGAGCAACAAGGAGTTCCTGACAGGTGTAAGCTGAGGAATGGTGTTAAGCAGAGAGCCATTCTGTCTTCTGCGTGGTGAGTGTCTAGAGGGGTCAGGCCCACGACAGGGGGGAAGGTAGGAGGGAGCCAACTAGGGGGTTGGCTGTGGGGTGTGAGGGGTGCTGAGGAGCCAGAATCCCGAGGGTTTGTTTATAGATTGGGGCCGGGAGGGGTAGGAATGAAGGTCTCTCTCCCCTCCCCCCGTTATATCAGGGGTCTTATGGGATTCCTTTTCATCAGCTTCATATTAACTTCCTCAAAAAAATGTCAAATGGATGCCTTATCAACCATGTATATGAAGAAAACCCTGCCCTGGTTTTCTTTTGGGCAAAAGTACAGCCCTACCCTAGCAACGTGCCTGTCTGGAGCATAGCTAAGGGCCACTGGTCTGAAGGGGGCATTGGCCAGCTCCAGGCGCTCCAGCAGACACCTGACATCTAGTCCCTTACTGGGTCTTGCGCTGACGCTGCGAAGTGGGCAGCGCTGTTCCCACTTTGTAGACAAGGATGCAGTGCCTCGGGGAGGTCGGATAGCTCACTCCACTGGGGAGCAGTGCAGCTGGGGATTCAAATCCAGGGGGGCAGATGAGGACGGTTTTTTTCTCATTACTGTCACATTGAAGCTCACCGCAGGGATTCCATCAGCCACAGGGGATGTAAGTACACATTGGTCTGTTCTGAATGTCTCTTCTTACCACAAAATACAGTAGAAAATTCTGACCATTGCCTTTCCGGAACCCACCGGGACGGCCCTTGCCTCTGAACATGTCACAGAGACGGTATTAAGAAAGTCAGAGGTTATTTCTGCAACCAGCCGCACCACTTGGCTGTACTTCTCTGCATCTGCCTTTCTTCTTCCTCTCCTTGCTCAGAGAAACCAACCCCTTCCTCTTTCCCAAGGACTGCCCTCTACCTGTGACCTTAAGTCCATTCCTGCTACCCCTTCAGCCCTTTGTTTCATCCGTGTTCTCCCCGTTTCCTGAACCTTCTCTCTCTTTCTTCCTCCGTCTCTTGACCCTAGAAACAGATTCGGATCTTTCCCACCCATCAAACAAAACAAAAGCAAGCCTGCCTCAATCCACTAGGCTCTACCTCTCCCTACTGCTTACCTAAGCTTGAAAGAATTTGGCTTCCTTTGTCCACTCCTCACCACCCACTCACACCCTGCCCCCGCGTTATCCTCCACGGTGTCACAGAAACTTCTCGTGCAGAGACCATGAACACACTTATCTTGGCCAACTGCTGACGGTAGGCCAAACCAGAGAGAGAGCGAGAGCCAGAGCCAGAGACACGAAGAGAAAAGGTTGCAGGCCATCCCTGACCTGAGCACCTACCACACGCTGGGCCCTGCTGGCTACTTGCCCTCCGGGATGCCACGCAGTGCCTCCAACAAGTACATATGGAAGCTACCATAGCTCCGTTTCTCGGTTAAGGAAACAGAGTCAGAGAAGCCAACTAACTTCCTCAGGATCACATGAAAAGATCTGGAGATTTTAGTTAAGCACAAAGTTAAGAGGCTCCAGCAGCGAGATACAAGTGTTCAAAGAATCACACGCCCATGATTATTTTCATAGAATTGATGTCTGGATCCCAGATGCATCTATCATCTGCATCTTAGACAGCACAGGGCAAGATGGGTGGGAGGGGGTGACCCAACGACAAGGGACCCTGGAAACCAACCACCTGAGAAGCGATACATTGAAGGCAGGATGGTACAGCTGACTCTGTAAACCTAGAAGCGGCAGGCATAGTCCAGGCTTTTCCAGAGAACAGAAACAGGGCCAGTGGATGGAGGTTATAGGGCAGTAGAACTTCTTGAGGAGTGTGCATTTGAATAAATGTATCTGAGGCAATATACATGGCATAAGCGTCTACTCTTTGGAATGGGTTTGGATCCCAGTGTCACCACAACTGACTCTAGGACCTTCAACCAATGGTCTAGCCTCTCCAAGCCCCACATGGCTTCTCTGTAAAATGGGAATAACACTAGTGTAATTCCACAGGCTGCAAGGATTCAGTGAGGTATTATTCCCAACACAAAGCACTGTGCTTGACACAAAGCCGACACTCAAGACACCTAATGATGGGAAGGGCAAGCTTGGTAGGTCGTGAGCTCTTTAGCACAGGAGGGTTCAGGTAGGAGCTGCTGAGAATGGTGTAAATAAGATTTCTGCTATGGGGCACTTCATGAGTCCTATTTCTAAAGCCCGTCTAACCCTAGGTTGGGTTGTTAGGTCTTCCAATATGGTGCCCATGAGATTCATTAGGAGTGTGTGTGTGTTGCGGTGGGAGTACCAGGGATGACACGGCAAGATAAGGGCTCACTACCAGCTCTACATCCCTCCTCATCGCTATTCTCACAAACTCTTGTGTCCGCAGGGTCATCATGTCTCCCCCTTCTTGGCTTCATGGTAAGAAGAGAGTGGAGGAGAGAGGATGATGCCAATTCCCACAACCCTTCCCTACTACCAGAGGGCTGTGGGAACAGCACTCCTGCTGGAGGACATCTTTCCTCTGCTGTTGCCATTCAGGCTTCCATGCATGAGGCTCAGTGCCCTACCCCTCGGCTCACCCTCTCCTCTCAATCTCATTAGTTTGGCTTCCTATGGAAATCACTTTCCCCAAATCTGTGTTTTTTCAGGTTTGCTGCATGTCAACGCTGCTGGCACCTTGGCAGAAGAAGCTGGAGGCTCTCTGGATGCTATTCATAGGAAATGCATCTATCTATACTCCCTGGGAAACCAGGCTTTGGTGGTTCTGGCCCAGCTTTCTTGGAATGATGTATTTTAAACTCGTTCTGTGCTTCCAAATCTGTGTTTTGCTGGATCAAGCTGGAAGAGGGCCACAGGTTCAAAGATCTTGATGACTAAAAATGTGTAAGAGTCAGAGGAGGAAGTTCCCCCAGGCGGACTGGGCTCTGGCCTCTTCCAAGAAATGAGGTCCACACAGTGTACAGAAAGCACGGACCCCAGATACCATCATGGACACAGGTGGACCAGCCCTCTTTGTCTTGGGACAAAGACAAAGTGTGCGGTGCCTGGCAACAACATGTAAATACTCCTTAACACTAACAGGAAGGGCTCGAAATGGCATTTTGCGGGGCAGGAGGAGAGAGGCACAGTTTTTGCATATTTTCTGAACTTGGTAAGGAAGATCTATGGTTGCAACGTTGCAGTTAATTAGAATTGCAAAGAGAGGCTCTGGACATGCACTTGAACCTTTGTGTTTACCTGAAAACTCATGGTGCAAGCAAGTACAGATGTTCTCTGCCAAGTTATTGGAATTTTTCTTGTTCCCAGACATGGGCACAGTTCACAGTTACAAGTAAAAGGCCTCACACAGTGGTCTCAGCATCACAATCACATGGCAGTCCAAGGTCTCTGCCTCAGAGAGGAATGTGGCTGGGCTGCTTCTGTGGCTTCAAAAGAGCAGCCGGTTGTCCCTTCCCCAAGCAAAGGTGCACCAGAGCTGTACAAGGTCACTCTTCCCCCTACGTTGCCCTAGCGGCTCACAGCGGGGAGGGGAGGGCAGAGGACAGGATGTGGCCACCATGTAGGGTCTGCCCAGCCTGAAAAAGTCTCCAGTCTCCCAAAACGGGAGCTCCACTCAGGTCCATACTCATATCTCCCCACCAGGAAACCTCCATCCTACTCATCAGTTGGTGGACCTCTATTAGTGAGGCCACTGTGTTCTGTCCCTATCTATCTGAAATGGCCTGTCCAAAGTCAAGGCCCTTAGACTGTGGTTGTTTAGACTCAGACATTTGGCCAGCTATAATCTCTCCTTCCATACTGTACCAAGGAAGAAGACTTACTCTCACTGCCAAAAACAATTAGGAACCTCCTGGTCCCTCCTCAAGTCTGATCAGGGTTTGTTCTGCCACTAGAGAAAAAGCCCAGGACCCACTCAACAGACCAGGGGCGGGTTCTGCATCTCGGGAGAGATGAAGAGACTCTGTACTCACAACAGGAGACCCAGCAGCCTCCCCCAAGTCAGCTTTGAACTGAGAGGGAGCAGCTCAGGGTGAGCGCCAACCTTCCAGCTAGTTTAGCCCCTTCCCCACAGGCGGGTGACGGGGAGCTGGCTCCCCAGTCCACTGAGATCATCAGCTACATTGATGCTCATAAGAGGAAGGGCCAGAGGGGAGACCCTACACCGAGCTGAAAGAGCCCTGTCCACCCACCCACCCGTGGAAAACTGCCCCCAAAGACACCAGAAGGGTCTTTGAAGGCTTCCTGTTGACCATGCCTGGCCATTTTTCTCACTATCTTTTCCTTTCCTGGGGGCCCACACCATAGCGATATCCCCATAAAGCCAGCACAGCGGGTCCCGGCAGGTGTAGGCAGGTTGAATAAATGAATCCCTGGCTGATGTGCAAGATCAAGGGAGCTCATGGTCCCTGCACAAAATAGCAATGGCTTGAGGAATGGCAGCCTAAACAATCCCTTTGTTCCCTCTCTGAGCCGCAACTTGATGGTGTGGATTTAGTATGAAAATGTTTGGGTCAAAAAGCGATCGACTGCTGTTCCATATAGGAAACATACTCGGAGGATGCAAAGTCGGGCCCCTCTTGGGTGGGAAGGTCTCCCGGAAGCCCCACTCTGGGCTCAGGTGAAGCCTCAGCTTCTGTCCACATTCAAGCTGGGGGGAAATAGCAGGATATCCCAAACTGGTTAAATACTCAAACTTCCCAAGTATGACAGTGTGGGGACATGCAGTAATGACCATTAGGTTACAGCAGCTGCCCTTAGTAATTACTCTCCTTTTTCCTCTATCTTAATAAACTACAAAACACAAAGCCACTGGAAATATGTGTAAAAAGAGTCGGTGGCAGTCCTGACTCAGAACCCTAAAGAGAAAATTCTACACGGTCTTACCTTTTTCAGGTCTGGGTTCCTTACTTGGTTTTTTTAAGTGCTAGCAAGGTTAATGGAAATGCAAACCCCACACAAGAAAAATGCTTCCTCTTTCTCTTTATGTAAATATATAATGCATAGGAAAAATGCTTCAAATTTATACATTGCTAGGGGGGAAATGAAAGTATTACAAAGAACCTGTTTCTCCACAAGGGGAAAAAAAAAAAAAGAGCAACACAGAGATAAAATAATGATAAGGGGATTTCTCCCTTCCACCTCCCAAATTGACGTGTTTTTTAGCCGACAGGTGACAGATAATCTCAATTGCACTGAAGTCAGCCCAGCGGCACTTACTAAAGCCTAGTGCCTGAGTAAACATGTACTTCACTTTCCCTTTCTAGGCTTCTTGCGTCCCACCCGGTCTCAGGCCACAGTAATTAATAGTTAAAATGCTGACTGCAGACACTTCAGTCAGGGTTTGGATCAAGCCTCTAGGTTGCTGCCCTGGCTCTGAAAACATGGTTAGTCACCCCCATCAAAGTGAAAGGAATCCCAGGAGAAGGAAAACCCCAACTGTAGGCACAAATGCACACACCCATACATTCAAGGAAAAGAAACAAATAACAAAATAAGGCAAAAGTGGGCCAAAGTGCACACAGACGCAGAGACCGGTGTAAGCCTGACTTGCCAACACCTGGCAAACAAAATCCACCCTTGGCCCCCCCTCTGAGTGAGGACCTTCCCTTACCGTTCTGGACCACACTGATGAGGGTGACAATGGCCAGCAAGACAATGTTGCCCACAGCTTCTTGATCCATGTTTGCTTTGGGGTCCCTGGGGAGGACTGTTCTAGTCTGGTGGCGGGCGCCCAGGCCTGGACCGTGCAGAAAGGGGAAGTGAGAGCCCGCACTCCGTCTTTCATCATTAGAATTTCCGAAGGTCCCGGCACAGTTACACACCTACTTCTTCTTTCTCTCTCTCTCTCTCTCTCTCTTTTTTTTTTTCACTAGCCACCAAAGCACCCTGGCTCGTGTGACCTGCCAAGAGAAGCAGAGCTGGGAAGAGGAGCAGGAAGGAAAGAAAAAAAGGAAACTTGGGTTTTATTTATAGAGCACCCAAAAGATCTGGGTTTTGAGTGCTGCCTTTCTTTTCTTGAATTCCCAGGGGGGAAAAAAATGGAATACTTCACACACGGCAGGGTCCTGAGTGGTAGCCACATAATGAGGGCTGGATGAGGGATTGAATGAATGAATGAATGAATGAGGAGGCGGGACAAGCTGACATCTCCATTTCTACAGGGGAGAAAAAGGGCAACAAGAGAAGTAAAACTAAACCAAAGAATTTAGATAAGGAGCAGAAATGAGGATACGGGTGACCCATAAGGAAAACTTCCAAACGGGCAGCATTATTAAACACCGCTGGCTCCTCCGAGGTCATTGTTGAGACACCTTCCTGGAACCTTCTCAACGTAATAATAAGAGTAGAGAGAAGGGGTAAGAGTGAGCCTGCTGGGTGAGGTAGGTGGTCACCTGTCATTTTACAGGACAGCTTTCTCCTTGTAAATGGCAGTCTCTCAGAAGCCACACAGAAAATGCAGGATTCCTGCAATCTTCAGCCCAGACTCAACAACTATTCGGCAGTGATCAAGAGGAGCTTTTATCAAAACCTCACTTTGAGAGAGAACATGAGCCACTATACTTGGTGGCTGCAGGGAACTGCATCTTCGTGTGGGAGAGGCCACCTTGAATGTCCTCCGTTCAACGGAGAGAGACAGAGGTCCATGGAGGCAATGTCCAGAGCTTGGACATGTGGAGGTCTATGGCAAGGGCAGGCCAGACAAGGTCTTGACCCTCCGGAGAACTCTCTCAGTGCCTGGGGCACTCTGCCAAGCGTGATGTCACAAGATCGGTTAGGTGCTCAGCACCAGCAAGATTTGCATATTCACCTTAATGAGGCCCTATTTCTATGGGAGGTCTGGTAAGTTTCAGAGGCTGCTTAGGGCCCAGGAGATAAGGAGTCTGACCCTGGTGAAGAGGTAGCCTTTCTAAAACTTATCATAACTAAGGACAATGCATCAGAAGTGAAGGCCAGTCCCTTCGAAAAGTACTCCAGTTGCAAACAATAGACACTTAGCTCAAACTAGCTTGGGCAAAAAGGGAAATTGATTGGGTCAAAAAATCCAAGGAACTGAACAACCGAAAGTGGAAAAGAGCAGAGATGTCTGTGGTTGGGCCTTGGAGGCCCGGCGTTCTCTCTCTCAAATAGAGTTCTCTGTCTCTCACTCTCTTTCTCTTTCTCTCTCAACTTTCTCTTGGTTTGTCAGCTTTGTTCTCTCTGCAGACCACTTTTCTCCACAGTGTAAAGGACCGACTTCTCTCATCTAAATTCTTAGAACGATCTCATGGGCCCTGGCTAGTCACATATCATTCCTAGGACCACCAGATGGCAGGAAAATGAAAGAACCTGGTAGTTTCCATAATTGTCATGTGGTTGAAGGAGATCGTTCCCTAAAGAAAGATTGGGCGTTGGGGGGTGTGGGGTGAAGGGATGCCGGGTATATCTACCATCACACTGTGACTGTCCACCACTTAAAATTCCAGGTTGAAACACCCAGTTATTAAAGACGTTTCTCTATCACATGGCCTGATGGCTCTAAGGCTCAGCCTGACCTCCTTCTTGCTTGGGTGTTTGTGTTTATGGCAGGTAAGTGGCTGCCACCACTGGCAGGCACATAAAAAAGAGCACGACAAAATCCAACGATGCTTGGGGAATCATCCCAGCCTGGGTTCCTGGAACACGGGAACTCAGGAAGGGGCAGCCTCTCTTCTTGCTTCCCAAGCCTCCAGGGACCCCACAAAATGGGGTTAGGGTGGGGGTGGGGTGTGGTGGGCCTGGGGTGGAGGTGGGGGTGGGTAATGCCCAGCCATTTCCACTTTAGGAGGCGGGAGGGCCCTGGTAAGAGGTTCAGTCACTGCGCCCCCCTCCGTGGGCGCCCTCCACATCCGAGCTCCCTGGAGTCACCCCGCCAGGCTGGAGAGCACGTGCCGATGGAGCGAGTCCACTTCACCCGGGAAGAGCGTTTTAATAGTCAGCCGCGATGGCCATTAAATTACAGCGCGCACATTAAGATTCTGGCTGCCGCCGCAGAGGAACACTTATCAGAGGTGAAGCCTCTGGAAATGCCATTCATCTCAATAGAGAGCTGCTGAGACAGAACAAAAAGACGAGGGGCGCCAGGGGAGCGGGGGAGGGGAGCGCGGCGGCCCTGCTCTCTGTCCCCCTTCCTAACAAGATGGTCTCCTGCCCTGCAGACAGTCCGACAGGGCCCAGGCCAGGCCGGACCAGGCACAGGACCCGCAGCCCTGAGCAGCTTGCATCTTTGCTCCTCAACACAGCCCTCCGGGGACAGGTTACTCCTCCCATGGCCCAAAGGATAAAACTGGGGTGCAGAGGGGTTAAACCACACATCCAAGGACACACATGTAGTAAGGAGCAGAACCAGGATTCAAAGCCAGGCTTCTCCTAGCTTCAAAGTCTGGGTCCTTAACCTCTCTGAATGCTGGTCCTAGAGCCTCTGGAATCGTTTTCAGAGCTCAGGACTCCCTGGTCCTTCCGCATTGGCGCTAGGTCGATGAGCAATGGCCCCTGGCCCCTAAAGAGAGATTTAAAAAAAAAAAAGGAAAGGAAAACAGATACATGTCACAGGAAATAACAGATTCTCCAGACCCCTCACTGTTAGCAAAGGTGGTTTAACAAGAACTATCCCCCGGCTCCGAGCTGTGAGCCCACCCCACGGCTCCCAGACCCCTGCTCTCACACCTCGCCGATCATGCCTATGCTGCACTTACAGCGTGTGACAGGCTAGTTAGACAAATGTGCTGGGAGTCGGGCAGGATAATTAGCACATTCATTAATTAGATGACTGCTAGTAGTTTGACTGTGAAGGACAACCATTTGTCAACAGAGATCAGGACAGCTGGGGCCAAGTGGCCACTCGGGGGGGTGGGGGGCAGCAATCCAGAGAAGGCAGTGGCACTGACCGGCTGCTATAAAAAACATGGGAGCTGCTCATACACTTAGCGGCAGCAGGCTCTGTCACCATGGCAACATTGGGCCACTCCGTCTGGCTGTCAAGCGGCAACATGCACATATCCTTCATCTCACCTCGGGTGCATGTTGCCATTTCGTGACATCTCTTCCCTTCGCTTTCCACGCAGCCTCGCCCTCCGTGTCCATTAGCACGAGGCTTTCCCCGGGCTGTACATAAACGGTGGGAGTGAGGGAGAAAGCGCAGAATTCTCCGGGCTGGGGCGTCAGCACTAGCTGGGACATAGAGATAGAGCTCGGGTCCACAGGCACAAACTGTCCATGAGTGCAAAGCAGTTCCTTTAATTTCCATTGACCTAAAAACTATTCAGACCAATGTCGATCTGAAAGACGAGCAATATGAACAAAGACCAGGCCATGGTCTGTTCTAGATATCACACATCCATAGTCTCCAAGAGAACCAAATCAGCCTGGTGAAAAGGTCAAGTCTCCTTCTCCAGCCGTGGTCCAATGGTCTTTCTTTACACGAATCGCCCATTTGGTCTTGAACTGAACTGAATGAACTAGAGATGAGCCTTCATGCCATGACATAGACGAGGAAACTGACGGATAGTGAATTTGCTGTAACCTCAATGCTACTGATTAAATTCCACACAGGCTCCGGGCACGGAGCTCGGTGCTTCACAAAACAAAATGACATTTACAGATATGACCTCCATCCCCTAGACTCTTGAGCTCTAAGCTGCTAATATCAGTGCAAGGACACAAAGGCAAGCAGAAGTCCACAGACCCTCACACTGACTGCACGAACCCAAGGTGGCATCCAGAAAGCATCTTCCTTCTCATATCACAAACACACAAAATACAGGGCATTGTTAGGAGTTTGTGGAGAAATTAAGCAAATATCCTGGAAGTGCAGCAAACATCATGCCGTGTATCGTGTACAAAAACAAAGCTTACGTGTGGGTTCCTTTCCCCGACTCTCAGCTTAATCTGTCTTACAGCCTCTCTAAGGAAAGGAGGTCAGTAGTGGGCATGACCAGACGTGGGAGCTTTCCGTTCTAATAGAATTAAACATTGTGAGGTTCCTATATGCTCAGTTAATTTTTGACAGAGTAATTCAATGAGGAAAGGAAAGTGTTTCAAATGAAGGATGCTAGAAAAACTGGGTATTCATATGGGGAAGAAATGAACACTGACCCTCCCCTCAAATCACACAAATATAACTAGAAATGGGTCTTCAACCTAAACATAAAAAAGAAAACTATAAAGCTTCTAGAAGAAAAAAATAAAAGAAAGTCTTTGTGACCGTATGGAGGGCAAAGTGGGTTTTTTACATTTTTTTATTTGAGTATAGTTGACACACAACATTACATTAGCTTCAGGTGTACAACATGGTGATTCAACGTCCCTATATGTTACGCTGGGCTCACCACAAGTGTAGCTGCCATCTGTCACCAGACAATGCTATTACAATGTCATTGACTACATTCCCTAGGCTGTAAAAATTGTGTTTTTGTTTTAAGACACAAGAAGTGTGAGCTGTGTAAAGAAAAAAATCAGTAAATTAGACTTAATTAAAATTTGAAACATCTGTGCTTCAAAAGACACCATTAAGAAAATAAAAGGGCAAGCCACAGACAGGGAGAAGATATGTGTAATATATCCACTTGATGAAGGACTTACATCCAGAATATATAAAGAACTTATTCCCAGTCAATGATAAGAAGATGAACAATCCCCATTTTAAAAATGAGTAAATGGCTTGAACAGACATTTCACAGAAAAAGGTCTACAAATGGCCAATAAGTGCATGAAAAGATGCTCAGCGTCATTAGTCATCGGGGACATGCAAAGTAAAAGACCCCATCATAAAGCTCCAAGGGTGGTTAGCAAGGACATGGAGCAAATGGGACTCTAATCCATTGCTGGTCAGAGCGTAAAGTGGTAAATGTAACAGTGGTAAAATTTAAATAAAAACACTTTGGAAAAAGTTGGGTAGTTTCTTAAAAAGCTAAATGCACATTTGCCCTAGGACCTAGCAATACCACTCTTGGGTATTGTTCCAAAAGAAAAGAAAACACATGGGGGCGCCTGGGTGGCTCAGTTGGTTGAGCGACTGCCTTCGGCTCAGGTCATGATCCTGGAGTCCCTGGATCGAGTCCCGCATCGGGCTCCCTGCTCGACGAGGAGCCTGCTTCTCCCTCTAACCCTCTCCCCTCTCATGTGCTCTCTCTCTCTCTCTCATTTTCGCTCTCTCAAATAAATAAATAAATCTTTAAAAAAAAGAAAAGAAAACACATGTCTCGTAGCAGTCAGGGTTTTACCAGAGAAGCAGAACAGCTAGGAGATTATATATACAATCCATATACATATATGAATGTGTTACAGAGATCTGAGCTTACACAATTGTGGGAGGTGGCGAAATCGTCTATGTGAATGTATTTGTTTGCTGTAAAGGGTTGCTGTAAAGAAACTTAAAACAATAGCAGTTTATTGTGACACAGTTCTGGAGAGTAGAAGTCCAAAATCAAGGTGTCGGCAGGGCCATGCTGCTTCTGAAACCCATTAGGGGAAGATCCCTCCTTGCTCGTCCCAGCTTCTGGTGGTCACCAAAGTCCTTGGCATCCCTTAGCCCGCAGCTGTAGCAGCACACCCCATGGTGCTCATGCTTTATGTCTCTGTCTTCACATGGTCATCTTCTCGGAAGGACAACAGTCATATTGAATCAGGAGCCCACCCTACTCCGGTATGATCTTTCTTAATTAATTATATTTGCAATGACCCTTTTTCCAGGTCATATTCTGAGGTCCGGGAGGTTAGGACTTGGACAGGTCTTTTGGAGGACAGCTCAGCCCTTGACAGTACGGCCGCTGTTCTCCATTGCTGGTGCTGAAGCCTAAAATCCAAAAGGGCAAGCCGTCAGGCAAAGAGGGTCGGGTAAAGAGGGACATGAAGCAGGGGAATCAAGAACTGAACTGACACTAAAATCTGTGAGGAAACCATGAAGACAAGCTGGAACCCATGTCTGTCACACACGGACTTTAAGCCCAAACCTCAATGACCAGGGTTTTCTGCAGGAGAATCTGATCCCCTCGTCACAGTCCAGAGAAGCTGAAGGAGTTCCCCACAGAAGCTGAAGAACTGAGGGTCCCAGCCAACTGCCCTAAGTCAACCAGTTGAGCCAGCAGATAAACAAGAATGTGTGTGCCAGAGAGCCATGTGGCCCGCCTCATCTGCTGAAGCATAAAAGATGGCTACCGCTTCACTCCCACCTTCTGACCCCATGTAAAACGTCTCCTGGAGTCCACACTAACCCGAACTATGCAGGGAAATGACTTGAGGAAAACATGGCTCCAGCTTAGGTAAACTGACATAGTACAAACCTATCTACCACATTACAAACCTATCTACCCCTCGTCACCTTGACATCCATGTACACCCCTTTAACCAAACTGAAGTTAACGTCCAAGAAAGACAATGGTAAAATCATGCTTTCATATAACATAATGAAACTTGCTCTCATAAAATAGAAAATGCACTAACTCTTTCCCCTAAAAGAGAATATAAATCTCTCTTCATCTTTGGGTGATATTGTGGGTTTGATTCCAGATCACCACAATAAAGCCAGTATCTCAATAAAGTGACTCAAATGAATTTTTTGGTTCCCTAGTGCAAATAAAAGTTATGTTCACACTATACTGTAGTCTATTAAATAGCATTATGTCTTTAAAAAATGTATATACCTTAATTAAAAAATACCTTATTGCTAAAAAAAATGCTAACCATCATCTGAGCTTGCAATGAATCGTAATCTTTTTGCTGGTGGAGAGTGTTGCCTCTGTTGATGGCTGCTGACTGATCAGGGTGGCGGTTGATGAACGTTGGAGTGGCTATAGCAATTTCTTAAAATAAAGCAAGACTGAAGTTTACCTCATTGATTGACTCTTCCTTTCATGAATTATTTCTCCAAAGTGTGTGATGCTGTTTGATAGCATTCCACCCATAGTAGAACTTCTTTCAAAACTGGGGTCAATCCTCTCAAACCCTGCTGCTGCTTTATCAGCTAAGTTGATGTCATATTCTAAATCCTTTGTGGTCATTGCAACAATCTTTACAGCATCTTCACCAGGAGCAGATTCCATCTCAAGAAACCACTTTCTTGGCTCATCCACGAGAAGCAGCTCCTCAACCATTCAAGTTGGATCATGAGATTGCAGCAATGCGGTCCCACCTTCAGGCCCCACTTCTAATTCCAGTTCTCTTGCTGTTTCCACCACCTCTGCAGTGACTGCCCCCACTGATGTCCTGAACCCCTCCAAGTCCTCTGTGAGGATGGGAACGAACTTCTTCCAAACTCCTGTGAATGTGGAGATTTTGACCTCTTCCCATGAGTCACGATTGTTCTTAATAGCATTAGAATGGAGAATCCTTTCCGGGTGTTCAATTGACTTTGCCCAGATCCATCATAGGAATCACTCCCTCTGGCTGCTATAGGCTTACAAAATGTATTTCTTGAGATTTGTAAGTCAGAATTACTACTTGATCCATGAGCTGCAGAATGGATGTTATGTTAGCACACATGAAAACAGCATTATTCTCAAAAAAATTTAATCTCCTTGTAATCTTCATCAGAGCTCTTGGGTGACCAACTGAGTTGTCATTGAACAGAAATTTTGGAAGGAATCTTTTTTCCTGACCAGAAGATCTTAACAGTGGGCTTCCAATATTCAGTAAGCCATGTTGTAAACAGATGAGCTGTCATCCAGGCTTTGTTGTTCCATTTATAGAGCACAGAGAGAGTAGTTTTAGCATAATTCTTAAAGGCCCTAGGATTTTTGGAATGGTCAGTGTGCATTGACTTCAACTTCAAGTCACCAGCTATGTTATCCCCCTAACAAGAGAGTCAGTCTGTCTTTTGAAGCTTTGAAGCCAGGTACTGACTTCTCCTCTCTAGCTTTGAAAATCCTCGATGGCATCTTCTTCCAGTAGAAGGCTATTTTGTCAACATTGCAAACCTGTTGTTGAATGTAGCCACCTTCATTGCTATTGTAGCTGGACCTTCTGGAGAACTTGCTGCAGCTTCTCCACCAGCCCTCGCTGCTTCACCTTGTGCTTTCTGTTGTGGAGCTGACTTCTTTCCTTCAAGCTCGTGAACCAACCTCTGCCAGCTTCAGACTTTCCTTCTGCATCCTCCTCACCTCTCTCAGCCCTCAGAATTACAGAAAGCTAGCTAGGGCCTTGCTCTGGATTAGGCTTCGGCTTAAGGGAATGCTGGGGCTGGTTTGCTCTTCTCTCCAGACCACTCGAACTTTCTCCATATCAGGAGTAAGGCTGTTTCACTTTCTTATTTGTTTATTGGAGCAGCACTTTCAATTTCCCTCAATAACTTTTTCTTCCGTTCACAACTTGGCTACCTGTTTGGTACAAGAGACCTAGCTTTGGGCCTATCTAGGCTTTCAACATGCCTTCCTCACTAAGCTTAATCACTTCCAGCCTATGATTTAAAGTGAGAGATGTGCGACTCTCCCTTTCACTTGAACACTTAGAAGCCATTGTAGGGTTATTCATTGGCCTAATCTCAATATTGTTGTGTCTCAGGCAAAAGGGAGGCCTGAGGAGAGGGAGAGAGATGGGGGAATGGCTGGTTGGTGGTACAGGCAGAACACACACACCATTTATTGATTAATTTCACCATCTTATATTGCCGTGGTTTCTGGCACCCCAGGGGCACCTAGGTGGCTCAGTCAGTTACACGTCTGCCTTCGGCTCAGGTCATGATCTCAGGGTCCTAGGATCGAGTCCTGTGTCAGGCTCCCTGCTCAGTGGGGAGTCTGCTTGTCTCTCTCCCTTTGCCCCTCTCCCTGCTCCCTCTCTCTGTCTCTGTCTCTCTCAAATAAATAAATAAAATCCTTAAAAAATAAAAAGGAAAAATGGCATCGATAGACTTGCTCAATGCAGGGTTGCCACAAAGCTTCAACTTGTGAAAAATGCAGTATCTGCAAAGTGCAATTAAATAAGACATGCCTATAGTCTTTCCGCTGGGTGCATTACTGCCCTGAATAGCGATTTGGATGAATGGGGAATGGATATGGGGTAGGAAACTATTTCAGCCCTCTTTACAGAGGATATTGGGAACATCTTCCCAGAGGAGGTGGTATCTAAGATAAAACCTGAAGGATGAATAGAAATTAGCTTATCAGAGACTTGAGGAAAGAGCAAATGATGTGTTCAAAGATCCCAAGCAAGGGAAAGATCACAATGCAGTTGAAGAACTGAAACAATTTGCATTTACTGGAAGGTAGATTGAGGAGATGGTATGAGAGGAGTCTGGGAAACACACCACAAAGGGCCTTGCCAGTGCTGTCAAGAGTTTTGAAATGATCCCAGGAACAAAGAGAAGCCACTCTAGGACTTTAAGAGGACTTGTCTCAAAACAAGACTTGCATTTGAGATCACCTGACTAAGGTGGAGAACAGATTAGAGGGGCCAGCAGTTGGGAGATCATTCCAGAAGTCTATGGAGTAAAGATGATGAATTAGACTGGTGTGATGGCAATGGCCTTGGGCGGAAGTTGGTGGATTTGAGGGCTGTTTATTGAATAGTAACTACAAGGTTTAGCGAGGGATGGGGGATAAGGAAGAGGAGTCAAGAATGATTTGGGGCACCTGGGCAACTCAGTCGGTTAAGCGTCCTACTCTTGATTTTGGTTCAGGTCATGATCTCAGGGTCCTGGGATTGAGCCCCCCTCCCCCACCATGAGATTCTCTCTCTCCCTCTCCTTCTGCCCCTTCCCCCACCCACTCGTGCTCTCTCTCTCTCAAAAAATAAAAAATAAATAAAAAAGAATGATTCTCAGATTTCTGACACCCTTCCAAATGAATGTTGTGTAACTCCCTGAGAAGTTCCTCTCGAGACTCTCACTATCATTATTCTTAGAGCACTCTACAGGGATGGTGTGGTCCAGAGCTGAAGTTCCCAGTGGCTGGTTGACTTTGGCTACTGTTGAGTGAATGTTTGCTAAGCACCATAGCTTCCAAACAATCATTTGGTGAAAATCCTGGGATGTGGCAAATTTAGCCTTGCTGCAGATGTGTGTGTATTAAAAATGAATGCCCATCTTCTGTGGTCTTGGATAGGAAAGGAGTAGAGGGAGGCATGTACAGCTAGGAGAAGGGAGGCACGAGGAATAGATTCAACGAAGGGTCCATGAACCCTGTGCATTGATGGAGAATGGAATTACAAGCTTCATTTCCCCCCAAGTACATGGCCCCAGGGGGTTCCCAGCTCCAGATTAGGGGTGCAGCATCCACACGGAATCACAATCCCTACAATCACAGAGCCCACAGAGAAGTGGCAGGAGAAATTAGGAAGGTGGCCAGGATCCCAGGAGGATGCCCTCAGGCTACAGACAGCCCAGTCCCCTAGCAAGGAGCAGGGAGAGGAGGGGAAAGCTCCTGTGGTGGTTGTTCTGTCTGATTTTATGGACAGAAATTATGCAACAAGCAAGGAAATAGAATACTCAGATTAAATGACTGGGCATTTAAAGATTCAGAAGTTAAACTTCTTCCCCCAGCAAAATTAGCCTGACCACAATAACAGAATATATATAGCATTAGAGTGGTTTTGTTCCTGTTTTCCTTTTGAATAAACCAGCTGAAAACATTATTGTTTGTGGTGTTAAATGGATTTCATAACCAATACAGGATGTGGCTAAATTCGTATTACTGTGATAATTTTAATTGAATTTCCTGACTCTTACATGCTTAATTGTCAACTTTTAACACTGCATTAAACATTAGTTTCCAATGTTATTAATATGAAATGTTCACATTCCCTTAAGACTGTGATTATATTTTGCTTATCATTCCTGAATGTTGTATTAAGTCTATTTAAAATATATCCCAAGAGACCCTTATATGTTTACAGCATTAGAAGAAAAACAGATGTTCTCACATACCCCGAGAGAGGTTACAATTTACATTGTATATGCAGGTTGCTGAGAACCACTTAGAGATTTTTTTTTAGTTAGCCAGAGGGTTTAAGGTTTAAGTAATCCATAGCCTCCGATAGCGTGTAATACTATAAAATTCAAAACAAATGCCAATCACATTTTCCAAATGCAAGCACACATTTGAAGAGGATCCTTGGAAAGGAGGGAAACAAAGCATTTGAAGCAGAGCCTTCTCAGGCTGTCTTTGGATCACATGCATGGCCACAAGCTTATCCACAGAACAGCTCCAGTGGTCCCTCCTCACTCACCTGGAACTTGTCCATGAACCCCACTTATGTAGGACACAAAGTGACATACGACATAGCAAAGACAACCCTGAGCAACCCACATAGATTTCACAGAGAATATTCACTAAGCAGTATTGGACTCTCTGAAATGCCCTAAGGAGCCTGGTCATATTATATTGGATTATAACGAGCTTAGTGGTCTGAAGTCTATACCCATAGCAAGAGAATGAGGGGAAATGTGAGCAAGGATATGGGAACATTTACCAAATGCAGCTAAATGCAAGCAACCTTACGCTTCTTACTTTACTGAATCCTTATACCAACCCTACAAAGAGATGTTATTGTCCCATTTTCCAGATGAGAACACTGAGACTAAGCGGTGACACAGTGAGACGTGGTAAAAGTGAAATCCCGGCCAAGGTGGGTTTGGTTGTAGAGAATCATAATAACAGTAACAATAATGACTAACAGGCCTTGGAGGTTACTGTGGCCTTTTCCTCCCGGCACGGTACTGACAGAGAGGCATCCAGGCTCAGGAGCAAGCCAGGAGGGCAGGGGCATGTTCTCCGTACCCACTGCCGGAGAAGGAAGGTGCCCATCCCCTTGCCCTTGGCCAATGCGGTATGGCACAGCTATCCTCACAGAATCACAGAATCTTCCTAAGAATAAAAAGTAACATATACCAATTACGGTAAACGTACCAGGTACTGTACCAAGTACTTTGTACCCAATGTCTCATTGAATATGGACAAAACCCTATTATTATTGCCCTTTTTACAGATGAGGAAAGTGAAGCTCAGAGAGCCCCAGTCACTTGTCCATGGTCACACAGCAAGGTAGAACATCGTACGCAAAGCCAGGCTTGTCAGTCTCCAAAGCCCGTGAGATCTAGCTGTCTTATGGAGGCCCAAGAGAAGGAGCGAGGTGGCAAACCTAAGGAGGAGGATAGCCCTCCTGCATCTTGTGATACGCCGTGACCAGGTGAGAAATGATCTGACCTCAAGGGGTGGTCTCTCACAAGCTTGATGCACGCTCCAAAGTGGGAGCACAGCACAATACTGCAGTGAGTAACCAGATAGATGCCAACAGCGGCGTTGTTCACTTAGGAAAATGAACACTCTGGCAAGCCCTGAGTTTCCTAACAGGAACCAGAGACCGTAAGCTAAGTGGAGACATTCTGCCAAATGCCCAAGGCCTGTTGGCAAGCAGTCTTCTAAGAGGCCACAGAAAGTCCCCACCAGCACCACCTGCCAATCTTTCCCACGTCTAGGGTCCTCCCTGCAGGAACGTCCACGAGAGCCTGTCGGCAGCCTGAAAACCATGTGCTGGCTCTCCAGAGCGCTCCTGGGGCTCACAGGCAGTTGGCAGCCCCGCAGGAGTACTCTTGCCAAGCCCCCTGGCAGCCACTGCCTCTCGGGCAAGAGCCAGGGGAGGCAGGCAGAGCGGGGCAGAACGCGGGCAGCCTCGGGAAATGGATCACTCCTGAACCACCATGACAGTGTGCTCACACCACGATGACAGTGCGCTCGCACCAGGATGACTGTGCGCTCGCACCACCATGACAGTGCGCTTTCACCACGACAGTGTGCTCGCACCACAATGACTGTGCACTCGCACCACCATGACAACGCGTTTGCACCACCATGACAGTGCACTCACACCACCATGACTGTGTGCTCGCACCACCATGACAGTGAGCTCGCACCACATGACAACACGTTCACACCACCATGACAGTGCGCTCGCACCATGATGACTGCACTTGCACCACCATGACAGTGAGCTCACACCATCATGACAGTGCGCTTTCACCACCATGACAGTGCACTTTCACCATGATGACAGTGTGCTTTCACCACAATGTGCGCTCGCACCAGGATGACTGTGCGCTCGCACCAGGATGACAGCACGCTCGCACCACGATGACAGTGCGCTCGCACCACCATGAGAGCAAGCTCGCACCACCATGACAGCGAGCACACACCACCATGACAGCAGGCTCGCATCACAATGACAATGCACTCGCTGCACATGTTTCCGCACCTGTGGATGTGGTCTTCTCCTTGCCCCATCCCCCTCACCCTTGCACAGCCAAGGCCTCTCTGTGAGGAGGGAAGGAGAGCTCATCCCTGCAGAAGTGTACTTCTCAGGAGAGAGGAAAAGGGAGCCCCTGGCATCTCCCTCCAGAGGAAGAGAGAGATGTTTTAACCTCTTGATGAATCTGAACACTCAGCTCAGGTATTTTCTTTTAAGGTTATTTCATCCATTATTTACCCTAGTGCTTATTCAGCACTCATTTATAAAGAGCCAGGGCTGGGAGTTGCTTCCACAAGGCACCGTTCAGGGACCCACAATTATTTAGTGCAAGGCAGGTAAGAATGCCTTAGCTGTTGACTAAGAGTGTGACCCCATGATTCAGATTTATGGAACAAGACCTGAGAAGAAACTTGGTTCGGAAGTAGATGGAGTTGGACATAGAGCGCAGGACCACTCCAGCTGTCCTTCATGCTTCTGGGAATGTCAGCTCTTATAACCACTGCATGGGGCCCCAGGGCCCGGGTGGTTTTATAGGGGGCCTGTAGAAGGTGCCTCCAACACACACACACACACACACACACACACACACACACTCACACACAAACTAGCACCTCAGAGATAGCTTTTATGTTTCCAAGGCTCCCCAAGGTGCCAAAAGATTTCCCAAATTCAGAGGTTATCAGAGCTTCCTGTGCATGCCATGGGAGCTGCTGTTAAATGCTAACATCTTGGCTCCTGTTGACCTCCCAGAGTTGTACAATGCCCTGTTTGCAGGGAAACTGGCTCTACAGAGTTCTTGCAGGATCGCCCAGGTATGTCCGGACTCCCCCTTTGCACAGGGGTCTGGGATGGGAGGGGAGAAAGGGGCAGAAGTGGGGGTGGGGAAATCAGGAACTGCAGAGTTACCTCCTAGCTAGAGCGGGTGCCTCTTCACCCCATCTCTGCCAGAGCTGTGACACCTTCGCTAGAGTCCCGTGTGATGGGAAGTGATTTCTGTTCCTTTTCTGGGGACCTCTTGCCTCACTAGCCTTCCACAGACCAAACACACTCCAGACCGGAATGGGGGTAGGCACAATTGTCTCACTGAGGAGTTAGGAACAGTGCAAGGAGAGGACCAGAAGTTGCAATGTTATCTCACTTACTCATTTCCTTGTACCATGCAGGGAGGAAGCCTCGTCGATTCAGGTCTGCAAAAGACAAGTGTTCTGTGTGGACAATTCCTCTTTCCTAACCTCTGTGTCACTCCACTTAATCTGCCTCCTACTGCACCCCTGAAGCCTGGTGTCCACACCCCTTCCCCTCTTTAAGAAGTTAATCCTCCCCTCTACCACTTCTAGCCCTTCTACCCTCAATCCCGCACCCCTCATTCCCAGAAGGTGTCCCGTCTTGTGTCTTGGGAAATCCAGCTCCTCGGGCTTTGCTCAAATGTACAAAGAGCCTCTCCTCTGCTCAACTTTTGCCAGTTGAGGATTGGAGAAAATGAAAGGCAGAAAGGAAGATTTGTGAGCCCATATACCCAGGCATGGCTGGGAGGGGAGTCGGGCTTAGGCACATCCAGGGCCAGGACCCAGAAATCCTCAGAATGCTCCCTACCTACAGCTCTGTGTCTTTGCGGGCTGGCTTCTTCCTCTCCAGCTGCCCCCCAGCTCTCATGCAAGAGCGAAGAAGGTGGTGGGTGTGTCTTTCCAGTTCAGGCTCCCCAGCAGTGAGAGCTGCAGGAGACCACCTCTGTTGTCAGCTAGAGTAGCAACCCAGTCTGGCCTGACTTGAGGAAAACCTGTTCTTCCTGTTAGCACGGCTTCCTTCCTGGACCTTGCAGAATAATAATGCTGATACCTTGGTCCTGGCCCACCTTACAAGCTCCACGGTATGTCTTAGCAGCTGTTACCGGTTCAATTGTGTCCTCCAAAAAGATATGCTCAAGTCCTCATGCCTGGAACCTCAGAATGTGATCTTATTTGCAAATAGGGTCATTGCAGATGTAACTACTGATGTTAAAATGAACTCACACTGGAGTAGGGTGGGCCTTCATCGTGTCTAAGAAGAGGACAAGAGACACAGGGACAGACACTTGGAGGCAGGGGGAACACCATGTGACAACAGAGGCAGAGATTGGAGTGATGGATCTACAAGCCAAGGATTGCTGGCAACACCAGAAGCTAAGAGAAAAGCATGGAACAGATTCTCTCCTAGAGCCTTTAGAGAGAGGACGGCCCTGCCAACACCTTGATTTTGACTTCTAGCCTCCAGAATTGTGAGAGAATACATTTCTGCTGTGTAAGGCCTCCCAGTTTATGGTGCTTTGTTGCAGCTGCTCTAGAGAATGAATACAGCAGGAGACATGGGTTGTACCAGCTCACACTGATTCTTAAAGATCGCTAACCATCACTGCGATAGAAGATGCTTGTGTCTCAAGTCACCCTACCAAATGGAAGACTGTTTGGGTTGAGGCCTGCTAGGCTCTTGCCTGGTTCCTGTCACTCAACTCAATTTCTTCCAGGAACAAGGATGGGGTAATATTAAAGGCGAAACAAATGACTCAACAGCAGGCAGTATAAATGGACTTACAGGAGCCATAGACAAGAAATGCTACACTAGCCATACTGGGAACTTGAGCAGTGCCTGCTTGTGACATAGTAATAGAGTCAACCTGCAAGGGCCCTTTTTACTTTGTCACTCGGTGAATAAAGAGTAGGCTCTGAACAGAAGGGGCTGTGCCCAGGAACACCTCTGGGACCCAAACATTTGCCATAATGCTTTCTCTGGCTTTGGGTTTCTAAGACACTGATTCATTTAAGATATTAACCAGGTGGTTATCTTTTAAAGATTCAAAATTTGCAAATTTAATTAATGATCTGAAGGAGACATTGCTGTTCATATTGCCAATAGGGGTAGCCCTGTGGAAGGAAAGTTGAGTTTTTTGAAAAACTCCATCCACGAATCTTATGCCCTCTTGTGTACCCTTACCAGGTTGAGAAGCACTGATATAGAATTAACTGAAGAAGTAAAACTCAATTTAAAAAAAAATAATTATATATATACACACACACATATATATTCTGGATGTTTCTCTTTGTCCTCACTCTTCACTGTCATCCCAAGACATTCTGTAGCATCCTCACGGTTTGTGAGATTGACCCACCTCCAGTTCCAACGGTGGGTTCTGACTTGCCCAGACTGATAGGTGCCATCACTCCCCTTTTGCCTCAGTGGCCAATTCACTAATGCAGTCAGTGCATAACATGCAAATATTCCTCTCCCCAGTCTCCACTGCCACGGGTGGCCACATGACCAGCTCTGAGATGTAAACAGAATTCTAGTTGGGACCTCAGGGAGCTTTTTATGATGGTTTGGCTTTTTGTGTTTGGGGACTTTTTTTTCTTCTGATGAAAAGGGGCAGACTTAGCAGGGTTGTTAACCTGTTTGTTCTCTTCTTCCCAGAAGCTAGACTATGATGCCAGTGAGGAAGCTGCCATCTTGCTATCTGGAAAACAAAAACCGCTTGCTGAAAATGGTGGAGCGGAGAGCTGCAAGGAACCTGGCTCTGAGCAGACAACTCAGTGTGGAGCAGCTTCCCCAGGCCCGGCCCACCTACCACTGGAAACGAAATAATAACCCTATCTGAATCATGGAAATTAGCATAAGGAAGAGTAGACAAGTAGATCAATAGAACAAAACAGAGAGCCTAGAAATAGATCCATGCTGGCCATAAAATTAAAACCTGATCTACTGAACTTCATCAAAATTTAAAGTTTCCACTCATCAAAGACATTAAGAATATGAACAGGCAAACCACAAACTGAGAGGAAATATTCACAATACATTTATCTGACAAAGAGCTTGTATCCAGAATATATATACTGCTATACGTTAAAAAGAAAACAAA
The DNA here is from genome assembly GCF_002201575.2 of Neomonachus schauinslandi. Taxonomy (NCBI): domain Eukaryota; kingdom Metazoa; phylum Chordata; class Mammalia; order Carnivora; family Phocidae; genus Neomonachus; species Neomonachus schauinslandi. The sequence goes on from NW_025409064.1 coordinate 171,320, forward strand.
GAAAAATACAACCCAATGTTTTTAAAGAATTAACTGAATAGTTCAAAGAGCATGTCACAGAGGAAGCTATAGAAATGGCCAATAAGCACATGAAAAGATGTTCAATGTCATCAGTTATCAGAGGAATGTAATCACAACCTCGTGACATTTCACACCCACCAAAACGGCTAAAATATTTAAAACTGGCAACACCAACTGTCGGTGAGCATGTGGAACAATTGAACTCTCATACGTTGCCATTTTGGAAGTGTAAACTACCATAGGCACTTTGAAAAACTGATGGGCGGTTTCTTAAAATATTAAATATGCACCTATTTATTACCCAGCTATTTTACTTCTGGTTATTTGCCCCAGGAAAATGAAAACTTATAAACTAAAGGCTTATGCAATCATGTTTTTAACTGCTTTATTCACAACAGGCAAAAACTGAAAACAGTCTGAATATTTACCAACCAATGAATGGATACACAAATTGTGGTATATTTATTCAATAGAATACTACTCAGCAATAAAAAGGAAAGGACTACCGAAACTTTCAGCAACGCAGATGAATCCCATGAATATTATGTTGAGCAAGAGAAGTCAGTCACAAAAGAATACACTCTGTATTGTTCTATTTATATGAAGTTCCAGAAACAGGCAAAAAGAGGCTATGGTAAGAGAAATCGGAACAGTGGTTGCCTGGGGGACAGGGTCAGGATTCACAAGAAAGGAATATGAGCTCATTTTCTAGGGTGACAAAAATGTCTTGTATATTGATGGGGTGGTTTTAGGAGCTACAGTACCTTTGTCAAAACTCATTGAACTGTAAACTTAAAATGTGTGCATTTACATTTACAAACCCTATCTCAAAAAAACAAAAAGTACCTTATTTGGTTAAGCCCCTGCAGTCAGGTTTCTGTTAATGTGGCCAAAAGTAATCCATCTTGATTCAGGAAGGAAAAACTAGAGTAAAAATATAAAGATAATAAGGGGAAAATGAAGAATCAAAAGCAGTGTGGTATACAGCATCACCTCCATCCACAAGTCCTTTAATCCTCAGAAGTGCATACCATTAATTGCATTAATCACATGGCTTAAAGGATCTTCTCGTGTAGGTGGGGGAGCTCTGTGCACGAGTCAAGTTGCATGGAAATAGGACACAGGTGGTTATTCCTGAGGGGAGACTGAGGCCCGAGGGAAGGTGAGGTACCAGACGTTCCAGTCATCCCAGGACCAGCTTTAGACACTCACAGCCAGGAAACTGGGTGTGTGAATCAAATGTACCCAAAGCTTTGAAGTTCCAAGAGACCCCAACTAAAAAAAGAGTTGGATTTGCTAAGGGAGAGGGTGGGGGTTATCCCTGGTGCTTTGACTCTTTCTGAGGTCCCCCTGGAGCTTCTGTCCCCGTCCCGCCTCCAACATGTCCACATACATGTGATTTGGTTTTAGCTCGGGGCAGTTTTCACAGTAGTATAGGACCCTGCTGTGAAGATCTCTTGCCTTGCCCACTTATTACTACCCAACATGTATAGTCTTGTCCTCTGGTTCCAGGGCGGGTGTTCTCCCCAAATCCTCTTCTATCCCCGCCAGCCCAGCCCACCTGAGGCTTCAAGAAGAAAATCCTGCTATTGCCCATCCGGAGTAGACTTATGTCCATGCACACCACCCAGGGTAGACTTATGTGGGGCCTTCACCTCATTAGCAAAAGACCGTCGTCTTCTGATCCCCACACATTCTCCGCATCCATGCAGTCCTCATGGAGAAACAACCACCACCTCCTATTACTAATCCTACCGCCGCTCCGAGGGCACACACCAGGTAAATGCTTTGATGATGGTGATTGCTGCGGTGATTCTATTCCCCCGAAGAGTGGCTCTTTTTCTTCAAAACCCCTAAATTCCAGGGACCACATGAGTTCAGAGCGACAAATGATACTGTTTTGCTGAACCCTGATCCTCACACCAAGAAGGTGGCCCTTCCTGTCCCTGGCAGCTTTGCTGGCATTCCTGCCTTGAGTGGCCGCTACACATTTGTTCCGACAGGGCACAAAGATGTTACTGGTCTTCACTTGACACAAATGCTTTGTTCTGTACTAAATCCATTTTTCGCCTTTTCCTTTAGTCTGTGCGACCACCTTTAAAAATGCCACTTGGGGGGCGCTTGGGTGGCTCAGTGGGTTAAACATCTGTCTTTGGCTCAGGTCATGATCCTGGGGTCCTGGGATCGAGTCCTGCATTTGCATCCGGCTCCCTGCTGAGCAGGGAGTCTGCTTCTCCTTCTCCCTCTGCCCCTCCCCCTGCTCGTGCTCGCTCTCTCACTCTCTCTCTCTCAAATAAATAAATAAAATCTTTAAAAAAAAATAAAAATGCCACTTGGCATCAAAACGATCATAAACACATTTGTGGCTATGGGTCCCGGGGTTGCAAGATGATATTCCTACATAAGGGGGACAGTCAGCACCGAGTCTGCTCATCCTAATCTGTTTAGATTACCATAACCATGAAACACACAATTTTAAAATTCTTGCAGAGAACTCTTACAAGTCTGGAGGACAGTCCTTCTATTCTCATAACCCCAGCCTCGGCCAGGGACTGCAGACCCCATCTGAGAAACCGTTCACCCTTCTCAAGCTTGCCTCAGTGCTCTCTTGCTTTGCCCCAAATCTGGCTCCATTTGAGGCAATGGAACATGTTACAAATCCCAAAGGGTTTTCGCTCAGGCCTGTTCTAGGATCTATAAAGGCAAAACGTAGGTCCTGGTGGGTTCCTGACATTACCTGGCCAGGTATTACCTTCGGGCTTGATGTAACTGTCATATAAGGAAATTGCCTGAGAAACTTCCTTCCACTTGGGATTCATGGACAGGCTTTTTTTCTTTTTCAGCTGCTGATTGGCACTGAAGTTGGTAGGCGTCTGCAGCAGAACAGAAGGGAATGAGATGGAGGCTTTCTCTAAAACTTGGGGTCTGACGGCCTCTCCCCCAGCAGGTTGGCGCTGCGACAGACTCTCGCTTGTCAGGCCCCGCTGAAGCTGCCTCCTCCGCGGGCCACTGGCTGTCCGCAGGAGAAGGAGCTCCAGGAAGAGGATGCTGCTCTTCAGGCTGCGAAAGGCCACATGCTAAAAATACCGATGGCAGAGCCTGTCACCAGGGAACACTTGGCAGTGATGAAGATGTGCTGTGAAATGGAACAGCCTTGTCCTTTAGGGAGAGATTTCTCAACCAGCCGGATCTGTGACCGAGCCTGGTGGTCAGCCGTCCGCGGAGCTCTGAACACGGGGAGCGCTCTCTCCAGGAGACAGACGCCCCCGCTTCTTTATTCCCACGCATCCCGGCCTCCAAACCGGTGCTCACGTCTGCGTTTCCTTTTTGGGGACAGGAGATGACGGCTCCCCCGTGTTCTTGCGCTCAGAGCCAGGGAGTCACCTCCGCTGCTCCTGTACCCTCACTCCCCACATTGAAATTGATGCACCTCTTTCTGTTTCTTTTTTTTTTAAAGGCTCTGATTGTCTTTTTTTTTTTTAAGATTTTATTTATTTATTTATTTGAGAGAGAGAGAGAAACAGCATGAGAGCGGAGAGGGTCAGAGGGAGAAGCAGGCTCCCCGCTGAGCTGGGAGCCTGATGTGGGACTCGATCCCAGGACTCTGGGATCATGACCTGAGCCGAAGGCAGTCGCTTAACCCACTGAGCCACCCAGGCGCCCCCTCTTTCTGTTTCCAACCCCACCCCGCACCCCTCAGTGCCTCCATTTAGGCTCGCTCATCATCTCTCGTCTGGACTACTGCGGTGGCCTCTTAAATTATCGTCCTGTCCCTGCACTCCTTTTGCCAAATTAGATTAGGTACAGCATCAGAATGATCATCCTTTACGTTAAAACACACACACACACACACACACACACACACAACAGTGCCCCCATTGCGTGCAAGTACAGCTCCTTGAAAATCAAGGCTTCCCCCAAACTCCTCCCCAAGCCTTCATTTCTGTACAACGTGTCTATCGCTGTCTAACAAACTGCCCCCAAAACCAGAGGCTTAAAGCGTCAATAAAACTTGTTATCTTGCAGTTACTGTGGGTCAGAAACTGCTGAGCAGTTCTGGCTCAAGGTCTTCTGTAAGTTTCAGTCACGATGTCACCCGGGACTGCAGTCACCTGAAGCCCTGGCCCAGTGCCAGGAGATCAACTTTCAAGACGGCTCATTCACACGGAGGGCAGGTTGGTGCTGGCTCTTGGCAGGAGACTTCTGTTCCTTCCCTATGCGGGTCTCTCCCTAGGCTGCCGTGTGGTCTCGTGCGGAGGCAGCTGGCTTCCCCCAGAGCAGGCAATCCAGAAAGCAGCAGGGAAGTGGCAACATCTTCTGTGACGCACTCTTAGAAGCCACACACCATCACTTCCTCCCTCTTCCATTGGTCACACAGACCAACCCCCATACAACTCCGGGAGGACTCCAAAAGAGCACGAGTCCCAGGAGGTGGGAATCATTGGGTGCCATCGTGGAGGCACTTTCCCACCTTGACCCTCACCCTCTCATCCTGTGCACCTTGCACTGTAGTCACGCAAATGATCCTCCTCCCACTTCTCCCTGACAAAATCCTACCTATCCCACCAGAACTCACTGCCGTGAAGTCCTCCCACATCCTATAAGCTTTAATAAATTCCTCCTCTCTTGATCCACTTAGCATTTCTGCTTCTATTATAGTACTTACCACACTCTGCCTTGTTGGATGCAAATGCATCTACCTCCGAAAACTCCCGAAAGAGAGAACCCATGACTTATTCTCATGTTCACCCAGTCCTTGGCAAAGTACTTCCAGAAGAAGATGCTGTGTGCGCGTTGATTGAATTGGCTGTGTCTTCCTTCCTGTCAGGGTTACTGGTTGGGCTAACCCCCAAAAGAGAAGAGACGAGACTATTTCCTTTAGCGTCATACTGTGTGCTTGCTGGGCGCCAGCTGCTGGCGGTAAGTGTGGTCCTCGCTGACGTAACGTTACAGCCTAATGAAACATTTGTAAATTCTCCTAAATGGCTGGACAAATGAAGCTGCATTTAAAATTCTCTACTCCGTCAACTCAGCATATCAGAATATCCCTAATATTTGAAAAATATTTTACCTAGAAGATTTTGTGGCTCCATCTTTCCACTTGATTCTCAACTTTTTTATGACGGTTCCTACTCATTCACCTACCTACTCGTCCATTCATACACTCAAAAAACACTCACTAAGCACGTGACCGTGGGTATTTGGAGATAAACAAGATGGAATTTCTCCTTCTAAGACCTTTGAAGTCCAGTGGAGAAGACAAATGGGTACACAAAGGACTGTAACAGCCGTTGGCACAACAAAAGAGAGTAGAGGCAGCATGTTCCCGACAGCAATTCTCCTCAGCCTGCGCGGTGAGGAGCGCAGCTCCCCCTTCTGCTCTAGAAGCTCCTGAGAGCAAGAGTAACTTCCACAGACTACATCAGAGATAAACAGCGGTGTCTTTTTTGTCCAGAAAGATCTGGACACCTTCCCCTGGTCCCTAGAACAAAACCTCCCTGCCAACCCCTCTCGCTTTCTAAGCAGGGAATTGAGAGCCAAGAAAGGAAAGAGGAACGGAATTGCCTGTCTCAATGGCAAAGTTGAATTCGCCAGGTGTGAATTCTCGGCAGCATGCCTTCTCTGGAAAATGGATCAGTCCTCACCGCAGGCTGCCCAGCACTGTCCATCCCCACTCAGAACCGGGGCGGCCAGCCTGGAGAGCACGGGCATACCGATGATTCAACAGTAGTGACTCTCTGACTCTGGAACCTGCTGATGATCTAGGACGGGAAAAAATAAATACATGCTCACATATTAATTCCTAGAAAATCAGTGCTCTTTCGATAGTTACTGTATTTTTCTGAATCATGAATAAGAATACATGGGCAGTCCCATAGTTTGGTATATGGATCCAATAATGGATGGAATATTTTACTTCATTGTTTTCCTGGAACCCTGGGACATATGATTGCTAAAACAAACCTCATAAATGCTCATTTATTTTTAATGCATTTATTTTAATGCATGCAAAATATATCATACACATAAAAGGGATTTATAAGATATATGCACAGTTTAAAGCTTAATAAACTGAACACCATGTACCCACCACCCCACTCAAGAAATATATGTCAGTTTATTATGAATAATAAGAGTTAATATTTTCTGAGCACTTATTATGTGCCAGACATTGTTCTAAGCCCTTTACATATTTTATCTGATGGATCCTCACAACAACCTTATATGGTAAGTAATACTATTATCATTTCACAAATGGGATAACAAGCCTCGGTGAGGGAGCTTGCCTGAGGACACACAGATAATAAGTGGTTGAGCCGGAATAAAAACCTAGACAATCTGCCTCTAGAGCCCACACTTTAAATCACTACACTATACAGAGGCCCTTCGTTGTACAGAATATTGGGACAAAGTGACCATGAAATGAAACGTATATGCAAACCAAATTTCTCCACTGACTCCTACTCTTTCAATGGAGGGTGAGTTGGTGGTAGAAGCAGAAGAGAAGCTCTGGCTTAGAGGGGGCTAAGGAGTGTGGGGGGGATGGGGAGAGGCAGGGGGGTGTATACAGAGAGACCATCTCTGTCAGGCTCTGTAGCTACCCTTTCCTTTCACGGTCACGCTACTGACGAGCCAAGTGTTCAGTGACTATGTCCTGTCTCCTATAAAAAGTAAGATCAATGTTCACTAGTTTGAGAAGCCTATAAAAATTACCCCCATCTCTTGGGGCCTGGGTGGCTCCGTCGATTAAGCCTCGGACTCTTGGTTTCGGCTGAGGTGGTGATCTCAGGTTGTGAGATTGAGCCCTCCATCAGGCTCCGTGCTCACTGGGGAGTCTGCTTCTCCTCTCTCCCTCTCCCCTTCCCCTACCCGCCCTCTCCACTCGTGCACTCTCTCCAAAATAAATAAATAAATCTTTTAAAAAATGACCCCCAAAGCTTTCTGAATACTTCACCCCTCTGCCCACAGAAGTTTCCTCATAGCACCCTGCTCTTTGCAAGTAATGAGAGCATCGTGCTTTCGTTACCAAGACACACGAACAAGAGGACCTCTGGAGTCACGGAGTGAATGAGAAGGGAAAGCTAATTTTTGGCAATGTGGCTCATTTCCCTCTGTATGTTGGCTCACAGAATATACTACACCATGATTCAACAATGCCTCCCTGCCCACCGAAGTACAGCTATGCTGGATTTGAACCGAGCATTCAAGCCGACGTTTCTCCACGTTGCTTCTTTAACATGCTCTCTGCCCATAATTGATTACAAATATCTATTTGGGGGAATTTGGTTCCCTCAGTTCCTCTCCTTGCAATCACCTTAATGGAAAAAGTCAAATACTTCAGATCGTGGAAAAGTCAACAGCATCCCAAGAGTAAGTGTTCAGGCTATACTCCAGAGTGGCAATGGCTGGCGAGAGCGAAGATTCCGAACTCGGGCCTCTTCCTCACCACACTTCCACCCCCACCCCACCTCCAGGCAATGTCACATGGGAGGCCCAAGGCAGGGAATTAGAGAAGAGAGCTTGCCACCGAGCCCCCTAGATTATCTGACCCCACAGGTCTTCATGATAATAGCTTGAAGGAGAGGAGCTGGAATATCTTGGTAACTCAGGGACTGGCAGGAAGCCTTTGCACAGAGAAGTATTGTCCTCATTATCATAAGGAGGTGGGACCCAGATTGAGTCTCAGTGATGAGCTGGATCCTTCTGTGACGGGGGCTCTCCCGATGGGCAGAAGCCACTGACTGTCCACAGGGAGGAGGAGGCTTCATCTGAAACAGGGTGCTGGAGAACACGAGTTGCCAGCCAAAGCAGACGGTGGGGGGGGGGGGGCGCTGTGAGGTTTCCCTGCAGCATCCAGAACACTGTACAGAACACTGCGCGTGGCCTGGCGTCTAGTCACCTGCGCTGGACCCACCAGCACATCTGATGGGCATGCGGGGGGGGGGGGGGGGGGGAAGAGTGGCCCCTGCTGGCTGAGGATGGCCACATGCTTTTTGGGTCCCTGAGAAGAGGTTATGGACTTCTTTTCACTTTCAAAAAAAAAAACTTCTTCGGAACACATTTTGACAAATGAGGATTGGCGACCATAAAATGTCAAAGGGAATGTTCAGGTTTCTAAATGGGGTTCTAGCAGACGGAAGAGCCAGTGGGCAGCTTACACCACAGGCACCTCTGGCCCAGGACCCTGTGACAGAGCCAGGAGCCAACCAGTGGTTCCTTCCTAACAACAACAACAAACTCATGAGACCCACGCTATGGTTGCCAAACAGCAGACAGAGGTAAAAGATGTAAAGGCAGAAGATGTAATGATGAAAAACATCTCATTACCCACACCTACAGACGCATATGCCTCATGGTTATTTTGCATCAAATGCAAACTTTATCCTGAAAGAGCCAAAAATGATATTTAGAGCCTCAATGATCATGGAAATTTTTAATTCCACAAATAACTATTAAGGGGGAAAATGGTTTCAATGAATATATTTATTTTAATCTCAGTAGACTGGCATGCAAGGGACCATGGCCTTTTTTTTCTCCCCCAAATGCCTGAAATCAGAGTACTGGTGGAAAGAAAAGATTGTTTTAAATGACCCAGCTTTAGAATGGCAGACAAAAGACCAGGAAGGTCTGTCTGTCTGTGGGCAGCAGTCAAGCACACCCTGGGATGGGATGGGGGGTGGGTGGTAGGGAGGAGAGCGGGGAGCCTGCTGCAGAGCCCTGTGGGCGAGTTCTGCCCCTTCCTCCCCCTCCCCTCCTCCTCTTGTGATGCTTCTGCTCTTCCTCTCAGTCCTTCCCTTCTGACTTCCACTTTCTTTCCTTCCACGTGCCCTCCACTGCACAAGCTACATTTGTCTTTCCTTCCACACCCATTCTTAGAATAAGCTTCCATTTCCATACCCAAATCCCTCTACTTTCCACCCGTCAGACCTCTCACTGAGGGTGGGGACTGTGCCACCATTAATGGGGCTTCCAGATGCCAAAGCACGGAGCACATTAGTGCAGGCCACAGGTGGTCATGGGACAGATACGAACAAGACCGGGTCCTCCTGGCCTCAGACAACTTCCAGTCTAGAGAAGGCAGCAGACAGAGGCCCACAGAACTGAACTCTAGGCTGAGTGGGCTAAGGCATAAAAGTAGAGTTAATACGATGGGTGAGCAGACCCTGGGAGGAGCCCAGATTCCGGAGCGCTTGCTGAAGGAGGCCGAAACTGAGCAGAAGGGCAGGGGCCTGCCTTTCTCAACTCTGAAGCCTCCTGTGAGAATGCTCTGTGGAGAGGTCTTCACAGGGGCAGGGAGAAAGGGTTGACGGAGAGTTTCAGCACCCACTTGCTTAACTGCCGGAGCCCAGCTCGGCACACAACCTCGCTCTTGGCTCCACGCCAGCTCACACCACCAGCTCTGCACTCCTCGGGATTCTGTCTAGAGGTGCAGAGCTCAAGGGAGATTACCAGAAGGGAGCAGAGACGATCTTAAAGATCTTCCCTTCCCTGCCCTGGAATGAAGACTCGAAGGCACACCCAGGACCTCAGCGGGCCTCATGCCCGCCCCCCCCCCCAGGCCCCCCTCCCCCAGGCCCCTCCGCCTAGGGCTTCCAGCCTGCCCGTCCTCCAGTTCTGACTCAGGACCACAGGGGAGGTGAGGAAGTGGAGAGGGAGGGGGGAAAGCAGATGATTCTTTCAAGAATCTGCTCTGGAGCAAACCACTTCCCCTCTCTGGGCCCAGTTTCCTCATCTGTAAAATGAGAAAGCTGGCGCTTGTCAGCCCAGATGTGACAGCTCTGTTCTGCTTCCTTCCTGCTGTCCTTCAGTGTATCTTTCTCTTCCTGTAAGGTGGGGCTCTTCCCAGTCCCTGGAAGCCGTCCACCTATCATTGTCCGCTGGGACAAGAGCTTCCCCCACCCCACCCCCCCCAACTCTGCTCAGGCTCTTTTTCAGATCCCCTCTCCTTTATGCATTCTTTCTTAAAACCGTGGCTTTTTTCTTCCCCGCCTGGGCTTCACAGGGGGAAGCAGTCCACGCTGCTGGAACTTGCTGGAACTTCGGGGCGGCTCTTATCAGCTTTCAGTGGGCACTCCCACACACCCAGAGACAGGAAGCAGGGCTTTCAAACTGTCTGCTCAGCACTTGCAAGAGAGCCCTCAGATTTCTCAGTGGCTGCAAGAAAGAGCCATTAACCCCAGCCGGACCTGCAAAAGCCGGCGGAGCCAGATTGAGGAAACTGCTTCCTACTTTTAAAATCGTGGTTAAGACTCCAAGGAAGAATTAGTTAGCATGCTTGTTGCAAGACAGAAGCCTAGGACCCTCCAGGCAGCGGCAAGAACAGGGTCTGACAGTGGTACTCAATCAGCGCTGCGGATAAAAGGGAGAATGAATAATCCTGTCGCAGAGGATGGTCCCTCCTCTTAGAACCTTGTCAGAGAAATGGGCTTTTCTAGGTATACTCCATATGGAAAGCTATGACAACAGTCCTGTGCATGTAAGATACATTTCCCTTTGGATCTTTTTGCTGGAAACTTCCTCCTGCCTTCATTCTCCTGAAGTAGTTCCTGAAAGAACCCTGACAGAACACACTCATTGGGAGGGCTTGTAAAGGAGAGCAGGCTGCAAAGGTGACCCAGGCATGCGGCTGGCGGGACCCTTTTCCACTTGGCCATTCGTCCAGGGCCCCACCTTTGTGTCCCCACCCCCTTCAGACTCCCTGGGAACAGATCTGAGAGGCAGGGCCAGCAGAACTTCCATCCCCACTTCAAAAGGCTCATCCTGCTATGCAAGGGGTGAGTTTTTAAACGAATGTCATAAATTTACCTATTCTTATCACTTAGGATAGTCTTGATCTCTCCCTATATGAAACTCCTTCAGCATTTGTGTTCTGTAGCACGAGAGCTAGCATCCAATAATCTCTGCCTTTTATTACTTTAATCCTTTTGATGTGCATGACCAGTCTCCCCAACCAAAGCGCAGGTTGTTCTGAACATGGACTGCACCTTGTTCACCTGTCACCCTGGTCCCGATCAACGTGTCTAATTCATAGTTAGTGGATCTTGTGTGTTTTTTATCTTGGTTTATTACACAAATAAAACATGCTCACGGTGATTACATATTTATTGGCAGAGTAAATCACCACAGAATAAAGTGCACAGCCTCCAAAGCAATTAAAGGAATGCAAATTTTTAAAAATGGAAGATATTCTTATATGTGTATTAAATTAAGACAAATCAATAAAAATGAAAAAATGCTATGCCGGAGTGATTATGCAAAAGAGTGTGCTTACACAGCATTGGAGGGGGACTGCCATTTGGCGCAAGACTCTTGAACGCTACCTGACAACATCTTACAGCAAGTACAAACATCCCTTTGCCTTTTAATTGGAGATGCAAGTGTTAGACCTGGGATCTGGGCATCCTGACACTTCTCCATTCTAAATTCTCCTCTCCTTGCTGCCTTTCTCTGTGTCTCTGTCTCTCTCTCTCTCTCATCTCCTCTCTGGCCATCGCCCCCGGCTGCAGATTTCCTTCTGCCACTGTGTCTGTCCTCAACCGCATTACCAAGAGCCCGTCCTCATTCTGCTCCAAAGTAGAAGATTTCTCCCTCAGCCAGACTTCAGCCATCTGTCCCTCCAAGTGTCTTCTCCGGTGTCAGATAAGTCCTGCTTTGTTTATGTTCCTCCTCTGAGAGACTTCCCCAAGCCCTCCAGGGTGAAAGCAGTTGTTCCCTGTGAGACATCACCAAACATCAGCACTCGGCGTGCAGGCCAGACAGCCATTCCCTCCCCGCTGAAAGTGAGTGTGGGGGGCAAAACCCAAGAGCAGAGGCTCAGAGGCTGTTCATGGGGGACCCCCACGGGCCAAGGCCAGCAGCGGGGGGTGTGGACTCCATCCCCCACATGCCTTCCTCCCCTAACTTGCTCCCAGGCTGAGAGGAAAAGAGAGATGGGGGGGGAAGTGCGGGTGGGAAGGAAGTGCTTGTGTCGGTTTTCTTACTTGGCTGGTACTGTTGCTAAGTCCTCTCCGCTGTCTGGTGCCTGCCCGCCGTCATGGCAGCACACATCATCCAAATGCTGCTTACTTCTCATCTGAATCAGTTTTGGAGGGTCCGCTGTGATCCCACCATGGTGAACCTCCCAGAAGCGCATGGCCTTGGTGCAAATCCTGTAGCAGATGCTCGAGGTGCTACGGCTGGAGGCCTGAGGCCCACTGCTCTCTTCACAGCGGGACAGCAAGTTCTTTCCTTTTATTCTTTTTTCTCTTTATTGGAATTTAGTTGACATACAATGTTACATTAGTTTCAGGTGTTCTATACATGACGTAATGCTCACCACCACGAGCGTAGTTACCGTCTGTCACCATACAACGTTATTACAATATTGTTGGCTAATTCTTTTCATCCCTGTGGCTTATTGATTTTGTAAGTGGAGGGGTGTACCTCTTAATCCCCTTCCCCTACTTTGCTCATCTCCCCCACCCCTCCCCTCTGGCAGCAAGTTCTTATAGAGAGAATCCAGGGCACCTGCAGGGCTGCAACCTACTTTGAGGGATCCAGGAGCAGAGATTTCTTTGAGAAGCCATGTTAGCCTAAGAGTTCTAAGACATTTCCCCCTCTTCTCCCTCCCTGAGACAGGAGCTGAGTGCTTTCCTCCCCAGATCAAGCAAGAAGTGAAAGGAAGTTTAAGGAAGCCGCTGGAGGAAGCGGGAGCCCCTCTCACACACAGAAGGACATGTGCTTAAAGCTGCTGCAGGATTGGCAGAAGGAGGCAGGATGGTTCTTGCAAGAGCTTGAATTGTGTCCCTTGAGTTTGGGAGGCATAGAGCCTGGTGCCAGGGGCATGGGATGAGGGCAACAGTGGGAACAGCCTGACGAAATTTGTTGACGAATTTGTTGACGAAAGATGCACGGGTCTCCTGTTGCACAACAATGTGAATATAGTTAACCCTACCGATCTGGACATTTACAGATGATTAAGATGGCAAAGTTTATAATATGGTTTTGACCACAATTTAGATTGTGGTCAAAAAGAAGAGGGATGCGGGCACCTGGGTGGCTCAGTTGGTTAAGCGACTGCCTTCGGCTCAGGTCATGATCCTGGAGTCCCGGGATCGAGTCCCACATCGGGCTCCCTGCTCAGCAGGGAGTCTGCTTCTCCCTCTGACCCTCCTCCCTCTCATGCTCTCTGTCTCTCATTCTCTCTCTCTCAAATAAATAAATAAAATCTTAAAAAAAAAAGGGGGGGTGCCTGGGTGGCTCAGTCGTTAAGCATTTGCCTTCGGCTCAGGTCATGATCCCAGAGTCCTGGGATCGAACCCCGCATCGGGCTCCCTGCTCGGCGGGAAGCCTGCTTCTCCCTCTCCCACTCCCCCTGCTTGTGTTTCCTCTCTCTGTCAAATAAATAAATAAATAAATAAATAAAATAAAAATAAAAAAAAAGAAGAGGGATGCATAGGGTTTTCCATGACCCAAATGGGCACTGTGGAAGGTAGCTGTTGTGAGCCCAAAGGGATCCCTACCCAGAGAACTGCCCACCATCAAGAAACCTAAGGAGAAAGAGGCCAGAGCTGTCCTGCTTCTGGGGACAGGGACCAAGCCGAGCAGTGGAAGGTCACCTGGAGAAGGATTACCCACTTGAAGGGCTAGACATGCACAGACTCCCCAGCAGAGGGGTCAGTGTGGAACCTCAAACAGGAACACTAGGGCCTGGCTATTTCCGTTCAATGTGGCACACCTCTCGTGGACGGCTGCTGGTCCAGAGGTCTCCACTGGGTTGGCCAATACTTTCTCAGATTCCCATCAAAGTCTGGGGTCTCTCTGTCCAACCCTGTTTCCTCCATCATCTGTTACAGCCATCGCTCCCCAGTAAACCTCTTGCACTCATAACTTCACCTCAGGGTCTGCTCCCAAGAGGATCCAAATGTCACCATTTCAGAATTTCAGAACTGGTTTCCCTAAATCATGGTAAATGGCTGCAGGTTGAGCTAGCGTCTCTCTTCAGAATGTGTGAGCACTTTTCACCCTTTTCCCTCAGCTCTGAAACTCCAGCACATAATATCCTATTACAGATTGTGTAAGCGAACTTTCCACTAGATAACATTGTAGTAACAAAACCTAAAATCTCTGTGGCTTACAACAACAGAGGTTAATTTATTTTTTAAGACTTTAAGTAATCTCTACACCCAGCATGGGGCTCAAACTCACAACCCCAAGATCAAGAGTCACATGCTCTACGGACTGAGTCGGCCAGGTGCCCAACAAGGGTTTATTTCTAACTCACTATATATGTTACCAGTCTCCTCTAGATGTCTTCTCATAACAGTATCCAGGCTAAAAAAAACAGCCTCTATCCTGGGTGTGCCTTTCTAAAGGCAGAGGGAAGAGAGCAAAAATGCTGGTGGAAACGTGCAATGCTCTGCAGGTTTCTCCCACTCACATTTTATTAGCCAAAGCAAGTCACACGGCCAAACCTGACAATGAGGCAGGGAAATATATTTCTGCCACAGTCCCAAGGCACCAGGCAAGAATATCTAATCCTCCTTTGGAGGAGCAAATATTTGAAAATATGCCAGGCCTGAGGTCTGGGAGAGTTCTTGGCCTTTCCTGCCAAGATGGCAGCTGCAGCTACAGGAAACACGGCCCTATTCCACACAGGAAGGAAAAGAAGTGGGGGGTGGGGGGGAGAGATAAACAGGAAGAACTGCTGGCTGAGTCTGTCTCACTCTTTTTTTTTTTTAAGATTTTTATTTTTAAGTGATCTCTATACCCAATGTGGGACTCGAACTCACAACCCTAAGATCAACAGTCTCATGCTCTACTGACTGAGCCAGCCAGGTACTCCAAGTCTATCTCTTTTAAGAGTTGTGTTCTTTTTTTTTTTTTTTGGCAGTCTCTCTTAATGACTTCCACTTACATTTCATTGGCCACTTCTCTCTGCAAGGAAAGCTGGAGTATGTTATTCAGCTGCCACTTCCAACAATAGAGAGGTTTTGTTAGTAAAGAAGGTAATATGAATATTGGGTGCTCAGCTAGCAGTTTCTGCCACTCCAACAAAAGAGAAACATCTGTAAGTCTTTGGAAGCTGCAAGACAGAATGAAGAAAAGTTGACTGATGAAACTCAAAGAGAAACCATCGTCTAGAATTTTCTGTGGCTGTTGCAGAGACGCTGGAAGCTGATCTACCTGACAGAACCTTGACATGTTTCTGGGCTCAGAGTCAGAAGCTGTTTAGAGGGTAGAAGCAAGAAGTGGGCTAAAAAAGAGAGAGAACATGGGAACGTCTTATAGGACAACTATCCTTGACACCATCTTACCCATCACCGTCCAGAGAGCCAGCCGTCAGCATTTAGCCCCATGCAAAACCAAACCAAACCCAAAGATACTGAACAGAATATCTCACTCCTCTTGAGGCCTTTATTTGGAGGCTCCTGAAGCCTGACGGCCCATTTCTTGCCCATCTTACCCAGAGCTCTGAATCCAAAGACTAATCGGTAGAGAAACCTTGCCTGAAAATAACAACAGCTGTGGAAGGCCACATCGGCTACACAGTCTTCCCGCCTTATATGTGAGCAAAGCTTTGGGCTTACCAGACAAATGGGGAGCTCCGCTGCAGGATCGGGTGCTATTGCAGATGATGCCACACCCAGAGCCGAGCATTAAGTGAAAGTTCCACAGGCTGAACCACAGGCCCCCCCAGCCCTGTTGTACCCATACAAAAAGAATAGGTTGCTATGAAAACGGAACATTCAGAGAACCACAAAGGAGTGCTTATACATTTAGAAATTCTGCCTACCACAAATATAAATATTAATACTGGGAAGAGGGTGGTAGACTGGGAAAGTGCAAAGTAAAATCTTCATATTGGAGAGTTAAAAGGTAATGTCAAAGTCTTCTAAATAAGTAGAGGCTAACTAATAGAGATAACAACATAAAGTCTAGAGTTATGAAGGTAGCCACAAGAAGAACTTAGTAAAGAAACTGGAAGGCAGGAAGGAAGGAAAAGAAAAAGAAAACATTTTCTCTGACTTCTGGGTTCAAGGAGGGGAGGATACTTGGAAGACCATGACTTTCCACTATAACCTGCTCTGTATTATTTGATCTGCATGGGCACGTGGACTACTATACCTATGCTTTCTGCAACATTGTATTTTTAGATTTATACACATTGGTAAATAAAGGTCCAATCCATTATTGAAACTGCTACATAGTATTGCACTATCTAAATACACCATGTTTATTTATCCACTCTCCTTTAGATGAGCATCTGAGTCATTTAAAATGTTTCAATATTAGGAACAATATTGGATCAAATAGTCTTGTATATATCCTTGTACACATGTCTCTAGGAAAGAAGCTCTGCACTGGAGGGAATGAGTCTCTTTCCGGTCACCAGGAAACTGACAAATCATTCTCCAGAGCAGGTGCACCCGTTCTCATCCATAATAGATGGAAGTATCAGTGCTCCACATCCTCACCAGCTGAGTTTGTCAAGTTTCTTAAATTCTGCCAACTTAATGGGTGTGAAATAACATCTCATTATGATTCTGGTTCCCAGATTGTTAGAAGAGTTAAGTGTCTTCTCACGAGTTTATTGGCAATATGGATTTTCTCTTCATTGATGTTTTGCCCATTTTTATGTTTTGTTGTTTATCTTCCACTAATTGGTAGGCATTCTTTATGAATTCTGGATACTAGGGTTTTGTTGGGTACATGCGTTGAAAATTCTTTTCTCAGTCTATGGCTTTTAAAATTTGTTTACTTTTTGCTTATTCATTTAACGTAAGTTTTACTACATGTTAAATTTAATCAAATACATCAACCCTTTCTTTTACGTTTATACTTATTATGTTGTGTTTATGAAACCCCCTCTCATCCTGAAGTCACAGTTCTGTCTTCCTCGGGGCACAAAGTAAAGCCTCAGTTAACATATAAATATATGAATAAATAAATCCTTTCCAGGTTGTTGGTCTCCAGGACATTACACAAATCCAATTTTTTATCTTGTGCAAGCACCTTGCTCGTACAGGCAAATTTATATTGTAAAATCGGACTTAAGGACAAATATTACAGGGGTTGCTGCCATTTATCATAATGAAACCAAGCTGAAGAATGCCTTCCTTTACACATGTGGAAGTGTACAAATGGCAGGAATAGCCAATTATTCTTCTTCACAAAAGATAAACTTGAGAAATGGGGTTTTAATATGTAGCAATATTTAGATTAGAAATCAGAAAGGCCATCTTGTTAGTAAGGGCTACAGCAATGGAACAAGGCACCCTAAACAGCCCATGTAGTGAAAAACCGTATTAAGCCTCGATTATATGGCAGACCTGTAAGGAGATTTGTGGACGTCTTTCTTTAAAAAAACAAAAAACAACAACATAAGCCATCATTAGGTGTCACGGCATAATAAAATTCTCAAAGCCAGAGTTATTGCCATGGGTGCGTAGCAGCAAGTCAATGGCTCCAACACGCGTGTTCAGCAACGACATTCTATTGCTTCTCTCTCCTTAAGCCTTGGTCTTTCATCTCCTCTCCATTTTCCATGGCCCCATCTTAATGAGGCTTCCTCTCCTCAAATCTGGTTTAGTGAAAGAGTCACCTAACTAGTCATCCGACTTCCAGCAGTTCTCCCATCCTCACGTGCTAGATGAAGCTTCCTCAAAACCTGGCCACTATCAAGTCTCTCTTCTCAAAATTTTCAGGGCAGCCTCATTGCACATTGTTTAAATATGCCATAGACATGGAGACATTGTCCCTTTGATGAGTATTTAGGTCATTAAAAATTTTCCACTATTATGAACAATATCGTTTGTAATGTGAATTTTCTAGCCGGGTATTTAAGACCCTCCATACTCTGTCACCCATTAGCTCTCTTTATGTCCCATCACATCCTATGTAAATCCTCTGCTTCCTAAGGGCTGATCTTCTCTTCTCTGCCTCTGTTCCTTCTCCTCCCCAATGAAAGGATCCTACCAAGGACAGCCCAAGACCCACTTCCTCCATAGGTTCTTTACTGACCGCTCAGTGATTATTCCCACCTCAGATTCCTAAAACACTTACCATCTGTGCCATGCAAGTTAGCACTTACTGCCTGAAATGTTTTTATATATCTCCCGGTTCCCAAAGTAGATTAAAGTGATCTGTGGGCAGGAATGATGTGTCAGGGAGTCTTGGGCAGAAGGGAGGTCCCTGAGGCATCTAGCCCAGTTCCTGACAGGATTCAGTAAGTATCTGCTGACTGCCATTTAGCCCAATATGTATTAAATATCTCATAATGCCATTTAGCCCAATATGTATTAAATATCTCATAATATATTTACAAAAGTCTTAATATTCTTCTGTAGGTTGGGTTATACTTCACAAATGAAAACAACTCGTTGTAAAAGAGAAAATAAAATTAACGCAAAAAGGTGTTTTTAAACATTAAGAAGAAATATAAAAGTTACCTAAAATCTCAGGCACTCCAGTTCTTTTTAAATGAGAGATTATTCATTACTGAAGAGTCACACATTGTAAAACTCCCCACAGAAATGGTTTACAATGTCCTCGGACAACCTTTTCTCAGGAGGTTAAAGACTTAGAAAAGAGAGGCCAGTGTGACGGTTACACTGTGCTTGGCAGAGACCCCCTAAGTACGCAGACTGGACTGTCCCAGTCCCCACCTCACAAGGGCACTCTTCTGGCCCCAGCCTGAGAAGGTCGGGCGGAGAATAACCACCTACCACCCTCTATCTGTAATTTAGGGAAACTGCCGCATTTCCTCGCTGGCTCCTTAAAAGTACTGCTTGCTGCAAATGCTTGAGAAAATAGTGAAAAGGGGTAAAGAAGAAAAGAAAAATCACTACCACCCAGGGATAACCACTAATACTGCTGTGGAGAATTTATCGGATCCTGCACACACACGGACACATGCACACCACACTGTGGGCTCATGCCCCCTAGGCAGTGAGAGGCTGTGTGAGTCAAGGTTACAAGCGTGGCCGCGGGAGTCTGACTCCAGGTCTGAAATCTGGCCCTACCACTCACTGGCTCTGTTACCTGAGCACATTGCTCCCTGCACACATTCCCTCACCTGTAAAATGAGAATCCTAGTACCTGCCTCATAGGGTTGCCATGGGCTTAAGGGAGGTGATATGTATGCGGTGTTTCCACCAGCGAGACGCGTAGAAAGAACAATGCAGCTCTGAGTTACACAGTTCCCCATCTTACCTTTGAACTTCACATTTTTATCAGGACCCTGTTGTCAAATCTTCTTTGAAAAATATTTTTACGATTATATGTTTCTCTATCCTACTTTTTACTTAACGCTTTACCATGCCTCTATGTTTTTAATATTCTTTTAAAAAATTATTTCTGATGTCTGTATAACTAATACTCTATCTTCTAAATATACCACAATTTATCACTTTCTCCTGTTTTGGGACATTCAGGTTGTTTCCTATTTATCACTATGATGTATAATACTGTGACAATATACTTAAAACTTGAGTCACACAATCTCTGTTTGCTTTCTTAGATAGATTTCTAACACAGAATTGCTAGAACAATAGGGTATAAACATTGTTTAATGTTTATATCACCAAACGGCTATCCAGAAAAAACATTCCAAGTTTGCTCCCATCAGCCCTGTGTGACAGTAACCCCTATGCTGGTGACAGTGTTCTAGTGTTATCTCTTTTTCTTTCTTTTTGCTATTTGGGAAAAAGAACATTTTTATTTCATTTAATTTTTATTTTGATTACCAGTGCGGCCAAACTTTTATGATTACATTGGGCCCATGTATTTTTTCTTTGGGGAATATTCCATTCGTGTCCCAATTTTTTGGCATTGGTTTGGGGTTTTTTGGTTGAGTTGCAAAGATGTTTTTTCATATTAATTGATAAGTGCTCTTTATATATTGGGAATTTAGTTTTTCTGTCCCATTTTATTTTTTCCAGTTTACTTTATGGCTTATGGCTTTCCTTTCCTCATTGAGTCAGCACATAGTTCTTGAGTGCTGGCCACGTGCCAGGCACTGTTGTAGGTGCTGGGGATTCAGCAGGGAGCAAAGTCAACTAAAATCTCTGTCCTTGGAGAGCTTACCCATTAGTGGGGGCTTCTAGTTGAGAGTGTAACTACAGTCAACAGAACCATCTAAGTCCTCGAATGCCTGTTTTAGAGTTTCATAAGTACCTATTTCTTAGACATAATTGGCCTATTCATGTCATCTTCCTTTCAGAAAACCACTGTAGTCACATGAATACAGAGAAGAGAGACCCCAGGGCTTAGCCTGATAGAGAAAATTGGATAATATTTTCAAACAAGTATGACTGAAAGGGCAGCCATAGACTTTCAGATGGGACTTGGGGCATCAGGAGCACAGCTAGTGGTTCTTTCTTTTCCTTTCACACAGGTACCTCACTTGTATATCTCACAGTTGGGGGCAGGAGAAACAGAGAAGTGTGAGGGGGGATGATGAGAATAGAGAAGTTTGGCGTCCTAGCTGAGTTGGCTTGGGCTGTCATAACAAAGTACCACAGACTGGGTAGCTTATAAACAGCAACAACTTACTTCTCACAGTTCCGGAGGCTGGAAGTCTCAGATCGGGGTGCTAGCATGGTCAGGTCTGGGTGAGAGCCTTCTTCTGGGTTGCAGACCGCTGACCTCTTGTTGTATCCTCACATGGTGGGAAAAGATTGAGCTAGCTCTCTGGCCTCTTCTTAAAAGGGCACTAATCACTAATCCTATTCATAAGAGTTCACCCAAATACCTCCCAAAGCCTCCCAAAACCATCACATTGGAGATTAGATTTTAACATGTGAATTTGTGGGGGACATGAACAGGTCCTATAAGCAGAGGGCACTGTGCCAGGAATGACTTTAAGGAATGGCTGATGCACCAACGTCAATTTTATAAGAGATTCCCATCCCTCAGTGGATGCACAGGAAAGCTGTGGGGTCTGCAATAGGAGCAAAACTGCCTCCTCAGCAATCTGTGTGTGCATGTGACTCAAGGACCAGACAAATGACCATCCTCCAAAGTGTCAGCCCTCGGAAACAACTCCAGGGAAGCAGAGAAAATCCTGAATTAACTGAGATTGTGGTTTTGGCACCAGCAGAATAAGAATCAAAATAAAAATCGAATGGAATTATAGAAAGTTCTATTCCTTATACATCTGAAAGAGCTCATGTTTTTAAGAGCAATCACACACACAGACAAGAGATAATATTTAAATGCTTAAATAAGAATTCCCATAGTTCTTAAGAAGAAACTGAAAATGCAAATGAAAAATTCTGTTAAATTAGCATCATTTTAAGTTAACTTTTACAAACGCAGTTCCAAAAACATCCGTTCCAATATGTACAAGGTGGAGTCCATCAATTCCTTCTTCACCTTTGGCCACTCACAGGCAACACACACATAAATAACCCTACAGAGCCAGGATAAACATAACTGACCATAAAAGTTGCCCAGCCCAGATGAGCAAGAACCTCCTGACAACCAGAATCTCCGGATGGTCCTACCCAGAAGATTCCCCCTCATCTCCTCTTCTGGCACAGATCAGGCTCAACTGCGGGCTCCACTTTGCCCCCTTCCCTCTGCTCTTTATCGGAAGCTGCCCTTGGTCCCTCTCAGCTTCCTCCTCAATGAAGCAGAGCTGGCTCTTGCTAGGAGGAACCAAGTAGAAGATTGGTCATAGAATCCAGATTCAAAAGAAGGGTTCAGAAATGATGGTCAACATCACTAATCGTTAGGGAACTGCAAATCAAAACCACATGAGATAACACTTCACACCCATTAGGATGACTACAAAAAGAAAAAAAAGAAAGGAAGGAAGGTTGGTGAGGATGTGGAGAAACAGAAACCCTTGTTGGTGGGAATGTAAAATGGTGCAGCTGTTGTGGAAAATGGTAGGATGGCTCCTCAAAAAATTTAAAAATAGAATTACCCTATGATTCCTCAATTATACTTCTATACACCCAAAAGAATTGAGGGCAAGATCTCAAAGAGATATTTGCACATCCATGATCACTGCAGCATTATTCACGATAACCAAAAGGGGGAAGCCACCCAAGTGTCCACTGACACATGAATGAGTAAAGAAAATGTGGTGTAGGGCGCCTGGGTGGCTCAGTTGGTTAAGCGACTGCCTTCAGCTCAGGTCATGATCCTGGAGCCCCGGGATCGAGTCCCGCATCAGGTTCCCTGCTCAGCAGGGAGTCTGCTTCTCCCTCTGACCCTCCCCCCTCTCATGTGCTCTCTCTCTCTCATTCTCTCTCTCAAATAAATAAATAAAATCTTTAAAAAGAAAATGTGGTGTAGTCATACAATGGAATATGATTCAGCCTTAGAAAGGAATGAAATTCTGACAGGTACTAGAACATGTATGAACTCTGAAGACATTATGCCAAGTGAAATAAGCCGGCACAAAAGGACAAATGCTGTCTGATTCCGCTCACATGAGATACCTAGAATAGTCGAATTGGCAGAGCCAGAAAGTGGAAGGGTAGTTGACAGGGTCTGGGGGAAGAGGGGAATGAGGACGTAGTGTTTAATGGGTACAGAGCCTCCTTGAGGAAGATGACAAGGTTCTGCAGAAGGAGAGTGGTGACAGTTGCACAGCAATATAGATGTCCTTAATGTCGCCGAACTGTGCACTTTTAAAAAGGGGGTAAGAAAAAGACCGAGGAGGAGGAGGGGTCTGGGTGGGGGTCCAATTGGATGGAAACACGGAACACACAAGGACTGGATTTACCACGTGGAGCGCTGGAGCGAGTTCCCCCATTTTGTAGGGCGAGGCGGGAGGAGGCGGTCCCACTGAGCTCTAGCGACTGGGCTGTCCAGAAGAAAAACGGCAGCCGGGAAGCGCTTTCCTCGCCCTGGTCGGGGTCTGGCTCCGGCCGCCCTCCTTCCGGGCTACTGCGGCATCCTCGAGTTCAGCGGGCTCAATTCAGAAGTCGGGGAAAGAGGGACGCCTTCAGTGACCATTTCGAACTTAAAGGCTTATCTTAGTCGCCACACCCTCCACGAAGCCCCTTCTGATGTCCCCTAAACCCTGCGTTCTCATCGGAGGCCGTATTCCCTCAAAGCGGGCAGAAGTTGGTTCTTGGGAGGGGGGAAAAAAATCTTACCTTTCTTTTTAAGGAGCAAGCACAGATAAACGTTCGGCAAATTCAGATACACGGTATATCTGTGGAATTAAAATCTAACAGTGGCCAGTGGTGCTGGGGCGGGGAGCCGCGGGGGGGAGGGGACACACACAAAGGTTGAGAAACACAGCCCGAAAGTTTGGGGCCTAACACACGCTCCGAGCCCCCACGTTTCAAGCCCACACAGCACTTGGCTCTTCTCTCCCAGGCTTGACCGTGACCCCTTCTCCCCAGCTCTCCCCGGCGGACCCAGGGCTGCCTGCTCGGGGTCGCGCTCCCCCGGCGGTGCCCCCACGCGGCCCGCGCAGCCGCGCACGATGCGCCCCTCCGCGCCCCACGGGCCGGCGCGGGAAGGCGGTCGCACCCCAGCCGCGGCGGGCTCCCGAGCTCGGGTCGGGGCCCGCGTCGCCCGCGGGGGCGCGCTTCACCCCCACAAGGGACCCCGCCG
>NW_025409064.1:243688-317644 GCF_002201575.2 Neomonachus schauinslandi
AAAAAAAAAAATAGAAAAATAGTTGAAGTGAATAGGGTAAGTAAATATTTAGCTTCACTTTTTAGAAAGTCTTTAAAATAGTAATATTTATCATAAAGAACTCTTATAAAACATTGTCATAAGGCAATCTTTAAAAATTTCCGTAATAAAATTACTCTGGCCTTAAACATTATACTTCTAAATTGAGACTAACTTTAAAATTAATTTGACTATTTTTGACTAGGTTGATGTTTTCCAACTAGTTGCTAAGTCATCGGTTCAATCTAATAATTGGATTCTGATTGCTGATTGCAGTTAGCAGTTATTAAACTAATCATTTAAGGGGCGCCTGGGTGGCTCAGTCGTTAAGTGTCTGCCTTCAGTTCAGGTCATGATCCCAGAGTCCTGGGATTGAGCCCCGCATTGGGCTTCCTGCTCGGCAGGAAGCCTGCTTCTCTCTCTCCCACTCCCCCTGCTTGTGTTCTCTCTCTCGCTATGTAGCTCTCTGTCAAATAAAATCTTTAAAAAAAAAAACTAATCAAGACAAAACTCTTGATTTTTTCTTTTTTTTTTTTAAGTGATTTTTAAGCCATTGTGGTCTTTAATGTATGGTTCTTTGACCACACCACGAGTTAAAATGTAGACTATTTTTTGATGGTGTAGTTTGATTTCTTTTTTAAGTTTACTATTGCTTTCCTATTCTTTTGAGTTTTCCTAAGCAATAGACTCTCTCTCCCCTTTTCCCTAATAAAAAAAAGAAAGAAGAAAGCAACAGTCTCTAGATTCACAGACCTGATTTCAGCTTGTCCACTTATTAATTACAGTTCTGCTACTTTCCAATTGTTTCTTCCAACAAAATACTTAACTTCCCTGAGGCTCAATTTCATCCATATGATGAAAATATCCACTAATCCCACTGTGTCATTTAACTAGTTTTGTGACCTGAAGTAAATTATTTAATCGGTCTGAGCCTCAGTTTTCCCATGTATGAAATGAAGTTATCTTAAATGAGGTGATACATAGAACCGTGCCCGGCAGTTAATAAGCCTTCAACAAATGTTGGTTTCCCTCCATTATCTTCCATCTCATCCAAACCCTGCATGTCTTTTAAAAATTTGCTTGAAGTTTTGTTTGCTATAATCTTTCCTTTGATACTTCATAGCAGTCTCTTTTTTCCAGAGTCATTGCACCATACCTTGGTTCTTAAATTGATGTGGATCAGCATTATATTGGGAACTTATTAAAAATGCAATTGCTTAAAAAAATATCCTATTCCTGATTCTTTGGGTTTGGCATGGGGTCTAGGGATCTGTTTTTTGCCTTTCTCCTTCAGATTTTCTGATGCTTACTAGTGATCATAATTTCTCACTTATCTGTTAATAATTATATGCTTCTTATAGTTTATATCTGCTAGGTAATTATATTACTATTTAACCTTTAGGTTGTCTTAGTTTACACACCAAATATACTGTACAGTTCACATGGGCAGGAAATACCCATAATAGTGCTATGTACTTAGTTTAGAGGGTGATGGTAATGCCCCACCTTTTTTCCTTGCTGAAGTATAGATCGAGTTAAGAAATCAGATGCGGAAATCACATAGATGAAGATTCATATACAAGTTTAATTACCAAAAAAGTTGTTTGGGAAATGTGGCTGAGGTTTGCAGCAACAATGAACTTCCTAGTATTGCACTCCAGAATTAGGTTGATATAAACCTCAAGTTTATCCGTCTGTAAGAATGGAGCTTGTCCCACTATACTTACTGTGTGATAGAGAACAGCCCAGAACAAATGGCTGTCTTCAGTTAGACAAATCCCAAATGGAAGGGGAAGTGGCTGAACCTCAGAATTTTTTCTTTCAAACTTATCGGACCAGTTATTCCCGCTTACTCTAGGGAGGAGTTAGCAAGAAGGTAGTGTGATAGGCCCTAAGGAGTTAAAAAAAAACACCACTTTAAGTAAGCATCAGTGGTTTGATTAAAATTCTAATGCCAAAGCACTAAAGAAGTCCAAGTTAGTGAAATGGTTTAAAATCATTCACCATTTTGGGGCTCCTGGCTGGCTCAGTCAGTAGAGCATGTGATTCTTAATCTTGGGGTTATGAGTTCGAACCCCACATTAAGTGTTGATTACTTAAAAATAAAATCTTTGGGGAAAAAATCATTAACCATTTTAATTTAGTCATTTATTTCACCATGTGAGGTGAACTGTTTTATTTCATGATGAACTCATAAGTGAACTCATTTTATCATAATTTATGCTTCATATAATATGCTAAATGCAGGTTTTGTAAGATAGCAAAACAAATAGCAATGTAAGTTAAGGAATTTGAAATACATATTGAATTAAACAGTTAAAATTCATTTGTACAAAATCATTTATATAAAAACATTCTGTTTTTAAGGTTTTCCAACATTATGGAAAAGATAATTTGAAGATTGTGGCAGAAGATGTTTTAAGACAAATTGACAATGCCTAAATGTTCTTTAGAATTCTAGTCATAAACATTGTTGGGTCAGTTTGCATTTTAAGTTCCTTAAAGAACATCCATTACATTGTTTGAAGAATTTATACATGAATGACCACTTATAGAATCCCAAGTACAAGTATAATCAAATCTTTCATCTGTATTTAAGCTGTTTACTACATAGAAGCATGTATGGAGCATACTAGCACCAGACCCAGTGCACTCATTTGGCTCTTGTATTTTCTAATCATGTAGGCATATTTGACAGCAGCTTTCAACCTCAGTTATTATTTTGCTAGTCAGGAAAGAAATTTCAGAGAATTCCTTTTATTTTCCAGATGTAGTTTGTAGTCCTTAATAAAATGTTTGGTTTGGGTACTGATTAGCTTTAGGATGAGATCTCCCATGATTCTTACAGTAACTGATAGCTGGTAGTATATTTTTTCTGACTATGGAATATATAAACCCTGAATGTTGCTCAGTTGAATCTTTAGAGCTTATAAGTGGCAGTTAAATGAAAAAAACAAACAAAAACCCACCTGGAATAAATTGACAATTTTCTGAAAATGAAAGTGCAAAGAGATACAGGAAAGTTGGGAAGTGTTAAGATATTGTGCCAGCAATAATGAATATATTTACTACTTTCAGAAACTCCCTTCCAAGACAGAAGAACTAAGTTAAGTGGCTTCACCAAGAATCAGTCAGATCCATTCTGTAAGATAGGTCTTTTCAAAAACTAATTAAAATGAGACACCAAAGAAACATGATAACCAAATGCAATGCATGGACTTTGATTAAATCCTGGTTTGAGAAAAACTGCTGCAAAACATGTTTGGGGAGAATTTTAATATGCCTAGCTATAGAATATGTTTGTGAATGTATTTTTTATTTTCCTACATGTGTTAATGGTTATTACGGTTATGTAGGAGTATTACCTTTTTTTTTTTTTTTAAGGAGATCTATCTGAAGAGTGTTTAGAAGTGAAGTTATCTTCAATATTCAGAAGGGTGTGTGTGTATGTGTGTATATGTACACATATATACAAATAGGAAAAACAATGTGTGTTTGTTAATATGTGTAGTGTTAAACACTGAATCTCTGGTAGATATACGGGGTGTTGTCATAGTGTAGTTTTCTGTATGTTTGAACATGTACTATAAGAAGTTGGGAGAAAAAAATCTTCCTCCAGATATTATTCTCTTTTCTTACTCAGCTTTACAAAGGCCTCAAGAGAGTGTATCATCTTGGATAGCTGTTGTCTCTACCTTCCTCTGTTTACTCTTTGGCATCCAGGCCAGTCAGGCTTTCATTCCTGCCTCCCCACCAGCACTGTTGATTTCCACATCAGCATTGACATCCATGTTGCCAGATCTTGTAGTCATTTCTCAGTCCTCATTTTCCTTTTCCCTCTCAGCAGCATTTAACACACTTGTTGATTCTGTCTTACTCTTGGTACTCTTACTTCAAGTCTTCTCCTTTGCCTTTTTAGTATTTCATGCTGGTTCCCATCCTCTTTAAGAATTGGAATGGCTCAGAACTCAGATCTCTTCTCAATTTTCATTCACTCCCTAACTAATCTTACCTTGTCCTGTAGCTTTTAGTACTATATAGATGCCAAGACTTCCAAGTTTGTATCTCCAGCCCCAACTTCTCCCCAGAACTTCAGGCTCACATATCAATCTGCCTACCAAATATATTCACTTGATGCCAAGTAGACAGACAAATTCAAACTAAATATGTCTAAAACTGAATGCCTGAGTCTCATCAGTCACTTCTGTTCACACCCAAACAAAACAGAGCACCTGTTCACTACCTACCACTCCCATATTCTTCCTCATCTCAGTACTAGGCACTTCATTCATCTAATTGGTCAGGTGAGAAAGCTTGGTATCATCTCTGACTCCTTTTTTTCCCTCACACTATACATTTAATCCTGTAGCACATACAGTCAGCTCTACTTTTAAAATATATCTAGAACTAAGCACTTCTTCAACTCTCACCACTACCGTCTTAATCCAAGCCACCATTCTATGACACATTGTAGCAGAGTTTCTCAACTTCAGCACTATTGACATTTGGGGCCAGGAGTTCTTTGAGGGGATGGGCTGTTCTTTGCATTGTAGGATGCTTAGCAGTATCCCTAGCCATTACCCACTAGATGCAAGTAGCAACTGTCTTCTCCCATAGTTGTGATAACCAAAAATGTCACCAGACATTGCTAAAATGTCCCCTGGGGGGGCAAAATTGCCTCCAGTTGAGGACCACTGGATGATAGCAATAGCCTCCTGTTCTCTCTACTTCCTTGCCTCCCCACAGTTTATTCTCCATCTAGCAACCAGTGTATCACATAAATGTATCAGTAAGATCGTGTCATTCCTTTGCTCAAAACATTCCAGTGGCTTCCCATCTCATTAGGCACAAATCTGTAAGAAGTGCCTACAGATTCCTTCCCTACACACACACACACACACACACACACACACACACACACACCTGTTGAAAAGCAGGTTATTCCCATTGTTCAAAGCTTTTTCTCTTTATGCAAATTGGAAAGGACACCCCTTTCACTAGGAGATGCAGCCACTTACCCTACTTTATTTTTCTTTACTGCATCATTTACCAGTCTACATCTTATATTGATTAGTAGAATTTGAAGTATAATAATTATACAAAGTCTAGAGTTTTAGTAATGTGTACAATTGTAAAGATGTGCCAAGATAAGTGCTGACATTTCAAGAAAGGCTTAGCACCTAACCTAGCCCAGAGATTCTTAAAAGATTTCTCAGAAGAAATGTTGCCCAAATAGGACTTAGTCTGGTAGTATAGAAGGAGAGAAAGGTATTTAATAGTAGAGGGAGAAGAGAAAGAGGGGAGCAAATTATTAGTTCAGTTTTGAACTAACTCCAAGGTCCCTCCATGAGATTATTCCATCAGGTAGTTAAGAGATAGGAGTCTTGATCTCAAGAGAGACATCTGGGCTGTAGATACAGATTTGGGAATAATCATTAAGTAGGCAGAAATGGGAGAATGTTTACATGTCATAATTGGAAGGATAGGCTTGAAATGTATTCTGGTAACCAAGAATATTCCCTAATCACAGCCACAGGGGGAAATGTAGGTGGGGGAAGATAAGAGACTGCTGATTGCTTCTCTAAGACAAGGGAAACAAATGAGATAGGGTCAGTTGGTCATCATACTTTAGAACTCTTTCCCTTACTTCGGTCTGGTTTAAACTGAATAATTGTTCTTCCTCAGGGCTTATCGAAGTGTTGATTACATCAGACAAATAGAGCCTGCTGGTTATGACTAGTCATAGATACCAAGACTCCTAACTTTTATGCCTTAGAAAAATCAGTTTTTCAAACTTGGAAATTTGGGCATGGAAAAGCTTTAAAGTGTGGATTATGAAGTGTTCTTTTTATCTCATTCTTATACTTTTAACTTGGGATAGTAAACCAGCATGTCTTAGTCTAACTAATAGTCATCTGTTATATAGCAAACTACTCCAAAATCTTCTGGTTTTAAAAAATGATTATTTCTCATAATTCAGGTCACTGTAAAGTTCTTCTGCTGGTTTCACCTGGGTCCACTCATGCAGCTGCAGTCAGTTGGCAGCTTGGCCTGGGACTGAAGGGTCTAGGGATGGCTGCACTGACATGTCTGAGCCTGAGGTGCTGCCCGTCAGCTGGGCATCTCTCTCTGCAAGCAGGGTCTCCTCATTCGTAATTTCCCTTGGGCTTTGTAACATGGCACCAGAAGTATTCCAAGAGGGCAAAAGCAGAAGCCTACAAGGCTTCTTAATGCCTAGTCTCACAAGTTGTGTAAGATCAGTTCTTTTGCATTCTGCCACACTAATATGTATGCAGATTCTCATTTAAACCTCACAACAATGCTATAAAAAGTAGGTACCATTATTATCCTCATTTTTAAAGTGAGGAAACTAAAGCTCAGCACTTAGTAGTTTGACCACAGGCACCAAACAGGTAAACCACAGAACCAAACATGGGTTTCAGTTTCTCCTTACCAGTCAGCAAACTTTGTGATGTTGATTTATCTGAGCCTGACTCCTCATCTGTAAAATGGGAGTAATACTACTATACAGAATTATTCTCAGGATTGAATGATTTGCTTTCTGAAGTACCTAGCAGAAGCAGTTCAAGGTGGTAGCATAGGAAGATCCTAAACTCTTCTCCTCTCACAGACACACCAAATCTACAGCTACATATGGAACAGTTCCCTTTGGAAAAGACCTGAAAACTAACTGAACGGTTCCTCTACAACAGTTCCTCTAAAAGGGCCATAGAGACTGGTGGGAGAGGCAGAGATGTGGTCTCACTAAAAACCCCATCTCCAACATAGCAACTCACAATTGGGAGAGATCTCACAAATACAACACTTCTCCCTGAGGAGCAAGGGGTTCCTGCCTCACATTGGTCACTCCAACTCTTGTGACCTGTATCAAAGAGACAAATCCCCAAAACCTAGCTTTGAAAGCCAATGAGGCTTACACATCCAGGAGAACCAAGAGACCATAAGGGATTCCACTCTTAAAGGGCTTGCATGCAGACTCCCTCATCCTAGGGCCCAGCACAAAAGCAGCAGTTTGTAAAGCACCTAGACCTTATATGGAGGTGATTCATTTGCTAATCTTAAAGCATGTGCCAGAGGGGTAGGGGCTTGTTGTGCCTTTCTCTGGGGACAGAGGCACTGGCAGGTGCCATTTTTGTGCTCTTCTATCTTGCTAGTGCCAGCAGGCACATAACAGTCGCAGCACTCTCCTACTGTCCCACCAAAGCTGCAAGCACACCCAGCCTATGTACCCCCCCACTCCATTGCATAAGCTGGCAGGCATGCCCTAGCCCTGTGCTCTCCTGCTGCCTTGCTAAAGCTGGCAGGTGCATAGCCCACATAGGGGATATCCCTTGAGTGCCTGGCTCTGGAACAGACATTCAGGTCCAGGAAGCCCAGAGAATTCCAAATCAGCTGACCCCAAAGAGATCCACTCCAAAACAAATTATAATTAAAATGTCATAAGTTAAAGAGAGACTCTTAAAAGCAGCAAGAGAGAAATGACATATTACATACAAGGGAACCTCTATGTGACTATCAGCAGATTTTTTTAGCCAAAACCCTGCAGGCCAGAATGGACTGGCATGATATATTCAAAGTGCTGAAAGGAAAAAAACTTCCAACCAAGAATACTCTACCCAGCAAGGTTATCACTCAGAATTAAGGGGGAGATAAATTGTCTTCCAGACAAGGAAAAACTGAGGGAATTCATCACCACTAAACTGGCCTTACAAGAAATGTTAAAGGAATTTCTCTAAGCTGAAAAGAAAGGACACTAAGAAAACCTATAAAAGCAAAAATCTCCCCGGTAAAGGTAAATATATATGGTAAAAGTAGTGGATTGATCACTTAGAAAGCTAGTGTAAAGGTTAAAAGACAAAAGTAGTAAAGTAACAAACTGTAATAGTTAAGGAATACACAAAATTAAAAGATATAAAATGTGATCTCAAAACATGGGCAGGGGAATAAAAATGTAGAGTTTTAGGGTGTGTTCAGACTTAACTTGCTATCAACTCAGACTGTTAGATATAATATGTATATGTTAAAGGTAAACCTCATAGTAACCACAGAACAGAAACATGTTAAGTTACACAAAAGGTAATGAGAAGGGAATTTAAGCATAACACTCCAAAGTCACCAAACCACAAGGGAAGAGAGCAAGAGAAGAATAAAGCAACAGAGAGGAGCTACAAAACAGCCAGAAAACAATTAACAAAATGGCAATAAATATATACCTATCAATAATTACATGTAAATGGACTAAATTCTCCAGTCAAAAGACACAATAACTGAATGGATAAGAAAAACGAAGACCTACCTACATGCTGCCTACAAGAGACTTCAGGTGTAAGGTTACATACACAGACTGAAAGGAAAGGGATGGAAAAAGATATTTCATGCAAATGGGAACCAGAAGAAAGGTGGGGTAGTTATATTTCTATCAAAGAAAAGCTATCTTTTGATAGCTTTTCAAAAGATAAAATTGGCAGACTTTCAGACTAAGAAAAAAGAGAGAGGGCTCAAATAAAATCAGAAGTGAAAAGGGAGAAGTTACAACTGATACCAAAGAAATGCAAAGGACCATAAGGGACTACTATGAATGATTATATGCCAACAAATTGGACGACCTAGAAGAAATGGACAAATTCCTAGAAGCATACAATCTTCCAAAACTGAATCATGAAGAAACAGAAAATCTGAATAGACCAGTTACTAGCAAGGAGATTGAATCAGTAATCAAAAACCTCCCAACAAACAAAAGTCCAGGACAGCTTCACTGGTGAATTCTACCAAACATTCAAAGAGGACTTAAAATCTATCCCCCTCAAAGGCTTTCAAAAAATTAAAGAGGAGGGGATACATACAAACTAATTTTACAAGGCTAGCCATTACCTTAATACCAGAACCAGAAAAGACACCACAAAAAAAGAAAATTACAGGCCAATAACCCTGATGAATATAGATGCAAAAATCCGCAACCAAGTATTGGCAAACCGAATCCAACATGCGTTAAAAGGATCATATATCAGAATTGAGTGGGATTTATTCCAGTGATGCAAGGATGGTTGAACATCTGCAAATCAACATGCTACACCACATTAACAAAATGAAGAGTAAAAATCATCTGATCACCTCAATAGATGCAGAAAAAGCACTTGACAAAATTTAACATCCATTTATAATAAAAACTCCCAACAAATTGGGTGTAGAAGGGACATACCACAACATAATAAAGGCCATATGGTCAATTAGTTTATGACAGAGGAGCCAAGAATATACAGTGGGGAAGGGACAGTCACTTCAATAAATGATGCTGGGAAAACTGGACAGTCATATGCAAAAGAATGAAAACTAGTGTACTGTCTCACACCGTAAATAATAATTAACTCAAAATGGATGACAGACTTAAATGTAAGACCTGAAACGTAAGACTTAAGTGTTAAAGACTGTAAAACTCCTAGAAGAAAACATTAGGTGGTAAACTCCTTGACCTGTCTTGACAATGATTTTTTTGGATTTGATTCCCAAAGGCGAAGGTAACAAAAGCAAAAATAAATAATGGGACATCAAACTAAAAAGCTTCTGCACAGCAAAGGAAACCATCAACAGAATGAAAAGGAAGCCTACTGAATGGGAAAAAAATACTTGCAAATCATATATCCAGTAAGGGGTTAATATCCAAAATATATAAAGAACTCCTGCAACTCAATAGCAGAAAAACAAGCAATACAATTGAAAAGTGGGCAGAGAATCTGAAGAGATACTTTTCCAAAGAAGACATACAGGTGACCAACAGACACCTGAAAGATGCTCAACAACACTAATCATTACAGAAATGCAAATCAAAACCACAATGTGCTATCATGTCACACCTGTTAGAATGACTGTTATCAAAAAGACGAAATAACAAGTGGTGTTGAGGATGTGGAGAAACAGGAACCCCTGTGCACTGTTGGTGGGCAGGTAAATTAGTGCAGCCACTATGGAAAACAGTATAGAGGTTCCTCAAAAAATTAAAAATAGAACTACCATATGATCCAGTAATTCCACTTCTGGGTATTTATGTGACGAAAATGAAAACAGTAGTTTGAAAAGATAGATGCATCGCTGTGCTCATTGCAGCATTATTTCCAGTAGCCAAGATATGGAAACAAGTGTCATATACACACACCCACAATGGAGTACTATTTGGTCATAAAAAGAAGGAAATCTTGCCATTTGTGACAACATGGATGGACCTTGAGGAAATGAAGCAAAATACATCAGAGAAAGACAAATACTGTATGATTTCACTTAAATGTGGAATCTAAAAAAAAAAACATAGATACAGAGAACAGATTGTAGGTTGCCAGAGAGAATGGGTTTTGGGGAGTGGACAAAATGGGTGTGAAGGGGGTCACTTCCAGTTATAAGAGGTGCAAACATCCAGTTATAAGTAAGTCATGGGATGTAATGTACAGCATGGTGACTATTGTCAATAATACTGTATTGCATATTTGAAAGTTGCTAAAAAAAGAAGTCTCAAAAGTTTCACAAGAAACAAATTTTATGTTGTATGGTGAAAGATGGTAACTAAACTTGTGGTGATCATTTCCCAGTGTATGCAGATACCAAATCATTATGTCATACACCTGAAACTAGTAAGTGTTGTATTGCCATTTATACCTCAATTTAAAAAATAATGAAAATTAAGCACTTAGCAGAGTGCATGATACAGAGCAGGTACTCAAAAATGTTAATTTCACCACCTTTCTTATACTCTTCTCAGGTTTCTTTATTAGGAAATGTTTTTATACATCTTATTTGTCTTGTTAACTTTTAAAAAGATTTCAATGACCCAGACTAGAATTATTAAAGGAGACCGTCATTAACATTCTAATAGTAGGGCAATAATTAATCCCACCTGATGGAATTAGTTATTTTAAGACTGCAGTCTTGGCTGTTTTACCCTAAGGTGTTAGTGGCTGATGATCACTTAATATATCACTCTTCCAGAAATTATTTACATTTTCAGAGGTAATATAATGCCAATGAATGAATAGAATAAAAGAATTTTAGGTTTTCTGGCAAGCCAGTGAGGAGGCTAAGAGTAGGAAAGGGATCTCTCAATGGTGCTCCTTGTGGTCTGCAGATCTCCATGGGCCAGCCCTGGCAATTGATCAAGTCAGTCACATATACAATTCATAGATTTGGGTTTGTATAGCGAAAAGGGAGAGATTTCTTTTAATGAATTCAGATTGTCATATGATATTTCATTTGCATATGTGACATTTAGGTAAACACAGATGCAGTCACTGTACTATAAATGCCAACTACAGTGCTGACAAATTAAAGTCTGGGCCTGTTATGGGCTGAATTGTGTCCCCTCCCAAATTTCATATCTTGAAGCTTTAATTCCCCATACCTCAGAATGTGACTGTATTTAGAGATAAGATCTTTAAAAGGGTGATTAAGTTAAAATGAAATCTTTAAGTTGAGCCCTAATCCATTATGACTGGTGTTTTTATAAGGAAACGGGATTAGGACACAGATTTGCACATATGCAGAGGGAAGAACACATGAGGATACAGTGAGAAAGTGACTATCTACAAATCAAGGAGAAAGGCCTCAGAAGAAACCAAACCTTCTGACACCTTGATCTTGGACATCCACCATTAAGAAATAAATTTCTGGGGTCACCTGACTGGCTTAGTGGGGCATGCAACTCTTGGTCTTGGGGTCATGAGTT
Organism: Neomonachus schauinslandi; assembly: GCF_002201575.2. NCBI lineage: Eukaryota > Metazoa > Chordata > Mammalia > Carnivora > Phocidae > Neomonachus > Neomonachus schauinslandi. The sequence goes on from NW_025409064.1 coordinate 255,435, forward strand.
TGAGCCCACGTTGGGTGTAGAGATTACTTAAAATCTTTTAAAAAATAATAATAATAAATTTCTGTTGTATAAGCCACTCAGTCTGTGGTATTTTGTAATGGCAGCCCATGCAAACTAATACAGGGGCCAGGCCATTTTCCGCCCATACACATGGTATTTTATAATTGGTATTTTTTCAAAACCAAACATTTTTGTTACAGGAACAGAAATCAGGAATGGATTATAGGAACCTTTTCTTACAAAGTAACCAAGTTATGATCTAGCATTTGAAGTAGAACAGATTAGAAGGGTCTTCTTATCCTTTATCCTACCACTGTAGCTATAACTCTTTTTCCTTCTATTTCTTTACCCTTTCACCCTCCCCTACACCACCCTATCCAACACACATGCATACCAGGTAGCTGGCCTTTTTGCCTTCAGTTCTTATATTTCGTTATATTCTCTTAACAAGCTTTTTATTTTCCTAAACAACAAGAAAATTATCCATGTTGTTTTTCTGCCTTCAGTCTATAAAATAAATACTTGAGTAGCCCAGTTGAAGGAGTAGAGAGACTTAATATTTATGGAGTACCTGTTTTGTGCTAGGTACTATGTTACTCACTTTACATAAACCATCCACTTTGGTGAGAAAACTAGCAGTGACCCAATTTAGAAAAGGAAAAGCAACAGTAGTAGACTTGTGACATCACTTTGGAACTTTGAGTCTCTGGCCATTGCCCTAGTTTCTATATACTTAGCCCTGCCATTATCAGATCCACAATACCTGATGTTTCCAAAAAGTATCTTAACTATTGAAATCTCTAGATGTAAATCCTTTTGTGAGATAACGAAAGCTGCATATCCTTGGGGTACCTTTGGGGAATGGCCCTGGAAATAGCATGAAGGTACTAGTGCTTCTGAGAGTGTGTCATTGACAGTCATAAGTAATTTGCATGTGCATGTCCCTTTCTTAACGGAGAGTAACAGGAGGAAAAATGGAAAAAGTTGCTTCCCTTGAACTGGTATGATAGTTATAGTTACAATAGTCAAGAAGGGGCAGCTAGCTCTAAAGACACTGGAAGCATGCCTGGTCTTGTGTAAAATATCTTCCATCTAGTTGTGAAAAAATTTGAAATGGTTTCCTTGGGCTTGGGATTCTGAAGAAAAGGAGCCTAAGGGAAAAATAGCTTATTAGCCCTACACATCAGGGTTCAGCAAACTATGGCCTGTGGATTCAGTTTGATCTGAGGCCTATTTTTATATGTCTCTTGGTCTAAGAATGAATTTTACATTTTTAAAGAATTGTTAAAAAATAAGAATATGATGAAGACTTTGTATAGCCCACAAAGCCCAAAATATTTACTATCTGTCTCTGCAGAAAGTTTGTCATCTCTTGCATATCATTATAGAGGATCTGTTTTGCGTTTTCTGTTGAAAGACCAGTGGTATATTGTAAAGAGTTGAATATGAGAATTTTTTCTGAACACTTGTAGTATTTCGTAGAATTATTCAATTTTAGACCCTATAGAAAGTTGAGAAATCATCTCTCATGTATTAGTTTGTAAGACTGCTGTAACAAAGTGCCACAAACTGGGTGGCTTAAAGAACAAATATATTGTCCCACAGTTTTGGAGGCTCATGTTCAAAATCACTCTGTCAGTATGGATGGTTCATCGTGAGGGCTGTGAGGAAGAATCTGTTCTATGTCTCTTCCTAGCTTCTGGTGGTTTGCTAACAGACTTTGGTGTTCCTTGGCTTGTAGACTTATCACCCTGATCTCTGTCTTCATGTTCACATGGTATTCTTGTATTTCTTTGTCTGTGTCCAAATTTCCCCTTTTTGCATGGATATAATCGTATTGGTGTAGGGCCCACCTTAGTGATCTCATCTTAACTTTATGATCTGCTAAGACCCTATTTCCGTATAGGGTCACATTCACAGGTACTGGGGCTTAGGACTTCAGCAATTTTTGGAGAACACAAATCAACCCACATTTTGTAAGCCTTTGTTGTGCAGATAAGAACACCAAAACCAAGAAAGCACAAGTCATTCAGGTCCTACAACTGTCTAGGAGCAGAACTAGTATTAAAATGTAGATCTTCTCACTGGTCCAGTACTTGTTCACCTACATGCTTTAAACCATAATTCACAATTGATAATAGAATAATGATGTTCAAATCAAGTGTAGTACTTGCTTGTACTAGTTGCATTATTCCAGTAATCTTTTAATGTGCCTTCCAATACTCACTGAAGAATAATAAATTATAGATGGATTAGAATTAATCCATCATTTCCATCACAGAAATAAGCACATCATGTACTAATTTTAGGTTAAAACCATGTTTGTATAATGCTTAGTGAAATAAGTCAGTCAAAGAAAGACAAATGCCATATGATTTCATTCATGTGGAATTTAAGAAACAAATGAACAAGGAAAAAAAGACAAACCAGAAAACAGACGCTTAACTATAGAGAACAAACAGATGGTTACCAGAGGGGAGGTAGGTTGGGGATGGGTAAAATAAGTGAAGGGGATTAAGAATACACTTCCTATGATGAGCACTGAGTAATGTATGGAATTGTTGAATCCATATATTATATACTTGAAACTGATATAACACTGTATGTTGACTAGAATTAAAATTTTTAAAAAATCTTTGTATATTTAGTTCAGGAAGAACTTATCAAAGGTCTGTTATTACTAGGGAATAAGCATACACGTACAGTATAAGCTAGGTGGTAGTTGAGAATTTGTAGAGAGCATGCATTGGTCTAGAATTGTGCTTTGCCTATTTCAATAGCATGTGGCTCATCCAGAGGTTCTAGTTACAACTCTGCTACAGGTTCTAAGATTCAAGACTCGTTTTTTACCTGTGACAAGTCACTTTAAGCTTTAATTCCCATTTCTTTAAAAGAAGGGACAAGGTCTTCAAAAGTGCCTTGTACATCTAGGATTCCAAGATTCTAATTCTGTGAATGTGATGAGACCCTCTTGCATTCGGAGTATCAGTTGGTCAGGGACAGTGCATTTAATTCATACTAAAGAGTATATGGTAAATCTCTATACAGATTAAGACTTACCTAGCCAATCTGGAGTAGTATGTATGAGCGTTAATTGTGGGGCCCCAGTATTTGATTATAAAAACTGTTCGTAAAGTTCTCTTTGGATACATTCTAGTGTATGCTAAATTACAAGTGGGAGGAATATTGCTGGACTGTCATATTTTCTGTTACAATTATGGGCCAGATTTCTGAGTGAAGAACTAACTTTAAAAGGCTATACCCCAGGGGCACCTGAGTGCCTCAATAGGTTAAGTGTCTGATTCTTAGTTTCGGCTCAGGTCGTGATCTCATGGGTTGTGAGATCAAGCCCTGCATGGTGCTCCGTGCTCAGCAGGGAGTCTGTTTGAAGATTCTCTCCCTCCCCCGCCCCATGTGTGTGTATGTGCGCGCGTACGCATGCACGCCCTCTCTCACACACTCTCTAAAATAAATAAATATTTTTAAAAAATAAAATAAAAGGCTATACATACCCAGAGATAACCTAGTATGTCTTAACATTGGCATTCCAAGGAGTGAAGTTTAATTGTACCTCCTTTGCACTCTTGGTATTTTTTACCTCTCATACTTTTGTGGGAGTCAGCCTCCAAGATGACCCCTGGTTATTCCTGTCCTTGTGAGGTCCCCTCCCATACCAACCAGTAGGATATTGTGGAAATGACAGTGTGTGACTTCTGAGGCTAGATCATAAAAGACATCTTAGCTTCCAGTTTGCTCTCTTGAATCACTCATTCTATGGGAATTCAGCTGCCGTGTCGTAAGAACACAAGAGCCCTGTGGAGAGGTCCAAGTGATGAGAACTAAGGCCTCCTCCTAATAAGCAGCGCTAATTTGCCTGGCATATGAGGGAGCCACCTGGGAAGTGGATCATGCAGCCCTTGTCAAGCCCTCAGAGGACTGCAGCCCCAGCCAACATCTTGTCTGCCACTGAGCCATATCTGGAGCTAAGCCCTCCTGGATTCTTGGCTGCAGAAACATTAATAATAAATGTTTGTTGTTTTAAGCTACTAAGTTTGGGGCAAATGTGTTATGCAAAAATAGGTAACAGCACCACCTTTGTTGATTTTGCTCCTATTTTCAGATCATTGTTTATATCTTTATCTCCCAATTAGATTATCTACTGAAGGGCAGAGTTCATGTCTTAACTCACTTTTGTATGCCTTAACTGAGGTTATTACAGGGCTCTGAAAATATTTAATTCAATGTGATTGACTTATATAAAGGCTAGAACACCTGGGTTGCACCTATGGTTTTTGCTAGAAGGATGTAAATTATCTTTACTACTTTATTTGGAAATAAATGTGGTATTTTAAATAGGTTTCCTTAAAAAGAAGTTCGCGTGTTTAAAAGATGCAAGTGAAACAAAAATACAGGTATTTATATGGGACTTAATATTTTAACAAGTATCTAAACAAATAGAGGGAAAAGACTCAGAACCAGGAAGAGCTGTTAAAGTTGGTCATGTTTAAAAGATTTCCTGAGAAAAAGAATGTCCTTTCTTCCTTGTTTGTTTTTCTTTATTTGAAAATAAGTTCAAATATGGATAAATTGAAAAAAAAAACAACATGAAGAACACCTGTATACCTTCTACCTAGATTCACCTATTAAGTTCTTGCCTCATTTGCTTTATCATTTATGTTCCTGTGTCCTCTTGCTCTCAGTGATGTGTTTGTAGATGTATGGGTGTATGTACATGTATATGTATGTATATATGTATATGTATATGTATGTATATATGTCCACATACACAATATTTTTTCTAAATCATTTCAGGGTAGCTCACATATATCACAGCCCTATACCCCTAAATTCTTAAGTGTTTAGTTCCTAAGAATTACAGTTAACAAACTTTGATTAAATTGAACATTGATACTTTACTATTCGTAATCCAATTATGTCAGTTGATCCAGTAATGTCCTTTTTGCCATTTTCCCACTTCCCAGTATAGGACCCAGTATGGGGTTAGGCGTCTAGTGTATCTTTGGTTTCCTTTAAACTGTAACCTTTCCATAGACTTTGTCTTTTATGGCATTGGAATTTTGGAAGAACACTTGTTCCCACCACACACACTTTTTTGGTAGAATGTTCCTCATTTGGGGCTTATCTGGAAGGATTCAGTATCCTCTTAAATATTCTAAAGTGAGAAAACAGTATTCCATTCCAAGGATCAATTTAAAGAAAAATTTAGGACATGTTTAGTTTGAAAGAATTATTGGAAATTGAAATGGAAACCCAAAACCTATTGTAGAATCAACTTCTTAGAAAATGTTTAGAATCAGAGCATTTTCAATCTTTCATGTTACTGTAAGTAGTATTGATTGGCCCAACAACTGGATTTTTAAAAGTCAAGAAATGTCTTGGCATTGGTATGACCTTAAGTATTGTTTAGCTTCATGATGAACTTAGCTACCCCAAAAGTCAGTGATACCTTTCTGTGGAAACAAAGGAATTTCTTCCAACTATTGCTGTATTTTCAGTGGACATTGCGAAGTTCTTACCATCTGTCAGACATTGGAGTGGATCATGGGGATACAAAGAAGAATGTGACACAGACTTCCTATGCCACACTGTATGTTAAAAGACCAGAGAGGCTAGTATGCCAGAGAGGAAAGGAGCCTGCACTTGGGGATAGTCTGTAACTGTGCTGGATGCTCCTTTCTGCCCAAGAGGAATCCCTGTTGCTCCTATAAGAGACATCCATTGCAAGAAAAATTTAACCTTGCTGCTGCTTGGCATTTTTAACCTATTCTGGTGCATTGAAAATGACTAAATCACATTGAATAGTTTAGTGCAGGCAATCCCTTTAAAAGACTGCAGGATAAAATAGATTATTTCTTTTAATGCTTGAATTCTTGAAGTGTCAATTGTTTTATATATATGGAATGTCCAGGAATTCACTTTTTAAAAAATGATAGCACTGAATTTTTAATTTTATTTCTATTTATTTATGCATCATTTCCAACAGTATCACAGGTGAATGGTTCAACATTATTTTAAGGTGAAAAATGTTTTTTTTAAGTCTGAAGATAAAACAGCTTTGTATCTTCTGATGCTGTGATCATAGTTACGGCTTTGTTTTTGACTCTCTGTGTGGCAGTGTCTTAGGCAATTACCTGGAAAGATGGATGTTTTCATGGAATTCTCAATATAAGAATTAAGAAAATGTTATCATTTTAAGATTCTATGTTATATTTTCTTAATACGTAACTAAATACCAGGCTCAAGCAAAGGATCTGTGGTTTTATATTGTCAGAAATATGACTTTAAAAGGCACCTAGAGAACAGAAAGGAATTCAAGAATCCATAAATCTAATATAAGATTGCGAAAGATTTTTTTTTAAGTGGCTGTATATATGTCCTTCCTTCTATGTTGGTAAATACTGACAAAGAGTAATATTTTATTGATAAATATTTATTTTAGTCAGAATAATTCTCTGGTAAGACCCTCAAGCTGATTTTGACAATCTTCCTTTTATTAACATTGAAAGGAAAGGATCACAGGTACTTCTAACCTATGTAGTTTAAATGCAGTTAACCATATAGTATATAATTGATCTTTCAAACTACCTTAGTTGTTGGGCTTCCCACAGTAGGACCGTATTGTGAAGCATAAGGTAAGCTCTGAATCTGATTATATGGAATGTAAATTACATAGAAGTTATTTCTTATTTATATTGTTAATATTGATTAAGAACTGACTAGATTGTCTTAAATTTAAAAATCCCTACTGCTGGGGCGCCTGGGTGGCTCATTTGGTTAAGCGACTGCCTGCGGCTCAGGTCATTATCCTGGAGTCCCAGGATCGAGTCCTGCATCGGGTTCCCTGCTCGGCAGAGAGTGTGCTTCTCCCTCTGACCCTCCCTCCTCTCATGCTCTCTCTCTCTCTCTATCTCATTCTCTCTCTCAAATAAATAAATAAAATCTTTAAAAAAAAAAATCCCTACTGCTTTGCACAGAGCTTAGAGAGCAGAATGCAAAGTGTTTTAAAATTCCTTAGCACAAATAGTGTGCTATAAAATTGCCAGGTGATTCTTTTTAAAATGAAAACTGGTTGAATATTGGAAATTTTATGTGATTCAACCTTAAAATGGGGCTCTTTGTGACATGGCTTCTGCCTCCCTCTCTAGCCTCCTCTCCTGCCTCAGCCCACCTTGAACTTCATCTCCTAGCAACATGAAACAGCTTGTCATTTCCTTGCTCACATCTAACTTCCACAGTTTAGAGTTGCACTGTCCACTCTGATAGCCACTACCTGCATGTACCTATTTAAATTTAAGTTTAAATGCATCAAAATTAAATTAAAACCCCAGTTCCTGTTCCACAAGCCACATATGATAAACTCAAAAGCCACACGTGACTAGTCACTACCTTACTGGAGAGTGCAGATAGCAGATATTTCCATCGCCACAGAAAGTCCTACTGGCCAGTGTCGTTAGAGCCTTTGTTCCACACTCTGCCCACTACAACTTTCTCTTCTTCCTTATCTATTTAAATCTTTTTTTTTTTTAAGATTTTATTTATTTATTTGACAGAGAGAGACACAGGGAGATAGGGAACACAGCAGGGGGAGTAGGAGAGGGAGAAGCAGGCTTCTCGTGGAGCAGGGAGCCCGATGTGGGGCTCAATCCCAGCACCCTGGGATCATGACCTGAGCCGAAAGCGGACGCTTAAGGACTGAGCCACCCAGGCGCCCTTCCTTATCTATTTAAAACCGACTTTTCCTTCAAGATTTATATCATGTATCATTTAATGCAAGAAACATTTCTAGCCCGTCCTGTTCATTCCCAATGTCTGGGTTAGATTTCTCCTTTATTTTAGCATTTTGCCTTCGTTATTAAGGCACTTTACAGTTGAAAATTTAGGTTTGTATCGTGTATGTCTTCCTTTCTAGACTGGACACTTTTCAAATTACACCTTTTAAACATTTCTTGAGTCCATCTACTTTACACTAAATATAGTGGAAACAGCATAGTCTTAGGAATCAAACAGATCTCATTTTAAATCCTGGGCCCTCCACTTAACTACCTTTGTGACCTTAGCTTTAATCTTGTCCAGCCTTAGTTTTCTCATGTATAAAATAGAAATGGTAAACTTCAACTTTATGATTGAAGGTTGTTATGGACTGAGTGTTTGTGTCCCTCCAAAATTCCTGTGTTGAAATCCTAACACCCAATGTGGTCTTATTAGGAGGTGGGGCCTTTGGAAAGTAATTAGGTCAGGAGGCTGTAGGCCTCAGGAACGGGATTAGCTTCCTAATAAAATAGACCTCAGAGAGCTCTCTTTCCACCATGGGAGGATACAAGAAAACAGCAGTCTGCAACTGAAAGAGAGCTCTTACCAGAACCCAACCATGCACCCTAATCCTGAACTTCCAGCCTCCAGAGCTCTGAGAAATAAATTTCTGTTGTTTATAAGGCTCCCTGGCCAGTCTATGGTATTCTGTCATAGCAGCATGAACTAAGACAGAGGTCATAAATATATATAATTAGAAAAGAACAGTAAATGCTGTTTTTTTTTTTTAAAAGAAAAATGCAGCATAGGAGGGGAAAGCACATAATTTTAAAGTAGTATGACCTATTTTTTTCTGCTTCCTGATTTATTTTTAAATAATGAATTTTTATTAAATTGTTTCTAAACAATTACATATCTGACCTCCTCAGTTCTTTGAGTTTTATGGAAAGAGAGACACTCTAATGAAGAACTTTTGGGTCTAGATAAGTACCTATTTGCATTGTGAAGATTTCAGAATGTACTTTTACCAAACATGTACTTCATAGCTCATATGACCCACCATATATCCAACATTTCCTCTTGAATGTCTACTGCCACCCTCAATCCAAGCCCTCCTTACTACGTAACCTTCTAGCTAACTTCCCCTACTCCAGGCCCTCCCTGTTTTAATCCATCCTTTATGCCACATTTACAAATCTTTTTTACTCCCTTGTCTCTCTCTTTTTATAAAAGATTTTATTTGAGAGAGAGAGGAGGGAGAGGAGCAGAGGGAGAGGACAAGCAGACTCTGCTCTGAGCACAGAGCCTGATGTGGGGCTCAATCTCAGGACCCTGAGACCGTGACCTGAGCTAAAACTAAGAATCGGCCACTTAACTGACTGAGCCACCCCAGCGCCCCACCTTGTCTTATTTTTTTAACCTTCTATTTCCTGTGTTATCATTGTACCTTTTTGCCTCAACATCAAGACCTTTAGTATCCTCACTCTACCTTAACTGTCAAATCTTTTAACCATCTAACTTCTTATTATTCCTTGTTCACTGCAGAGGCAGATCTTTTTTACCGTCCCATTAATATGCCATGTTCAGTCCTACCTCCTAGTTTTTACTTATGTTGTGTGTTGTATAAAACAATATGGTATATATAATAGAAATATGGAAATTTGGCATTAACTGTATTCACTTAGTATTACCTATATGATCATTTTGAAGTAGGAAGTAACAAGAATTGTGTCTGGTGCCTTATGGATAAAGGGCATGGGGCTTGGTCTTCGACTAAATTCTAATAGCTCTTCTCTCATGAGAGCTGGGTGACCTCGGGCAAGTCCCTCAGTCTGAGCATTAGTTTCCTTTATTTGTAAAATGGGGAAAAGGATAACTGCTCTAAGGTGGTGGTTAGGCTTACACAATGAACCTATAGAAAACATTTATCACAGTGGAACATGAATGTAGATATTGTGGCTACCTATTTAGAAATAGATTCAGTTCTGGATGGCAGAAAACCCTAAATTACAGTAGCTTAACAAGTTGGAAGTTTGTTTATTTGGCCACGTAAGACAGCATGGGGATCTAAGATGAGTGTAACATCCTAAGATATCAAGGAACTAAACTTCTGGCTTGTTGCCATGCTGTCTTTGGCCTCAAACTCATGGTTGAAGATGGTGGCATTTGCGTTCTAGGTATCAAGACAAAGGTATGAAAATAAAGGAAAAACCATGCATGTGTTCTCTCTCTCTTTTGGGTAGGTATCCTGAAGATATCGCATGACATTTCCGTTTACATGTCATTTGCTAGAGCTTGTTCACACAGCAATACACTTAGCTGCAAGGGAAGCTGGGAAATGCAGTCTTATTCTCAGCAGCCCATCTTTTGATTGCCAATATTCAAGCTAAAAAGTTTATTGTAATATAAGATGGCAAAATCCCTCGCTATACACTATGCTTACTAAAGGTATAAGATTATGAGTTTTTTTGACACCAATATTGATCTGGGTCATTGTTTTTACAAAGCAATACTAAGTGGAACACAAGGAGAAAACCTAGTTTTAACAAAGTAGAGAAGTTATATTACTTAATGTTGATCTCTGTTTAAAAAAATAATCCTAGGGGTTCCTGGGTGGCTCAGTCATTGAGCTTCTGCCTTCAGCTCAGGTCATGATCCCGGGGTCCTGGGATTGAGCCCCACGTCGGGCTCCCTGCTCCACAAGAAGCCTGCTTCTCCCTCTCCTACTCCCCCTGCTATGTTCCCTCTCTCCCTGTGTCTCTCTCTGTCAAATAAATAAATAAGATCTTAAAAAAATAATAAAAAAATAATCCTAGGGGTGCCTGCATGGCTCAGTCGGTTAAGTGTCTGACTCATGATCTCAGCTCAGGTCTTGATCTCAGGGTTGTGAGTTCAAGCCCTGAATTGGGCTCCACACTAGGTGTGGAGCCTACTAAAATAATAATATCCTACACGTGAAGTTTTAAGAGAAAATAAATTTCACATTTTACTCACAATAACTAGGGAGAAAAGAATTTTTTAAATCTTTTTTTAAAAGATTTTATTTATTTATTTATTTGACAGAGAGCAAGCACAAGCAGGGGGAGTGGGAGAGGGAGACGCAGGCTTCCTGCTGAGCAGGGAGCCCGATGGAGGGCTCGATCCCAGGACCCTGGGATCATGACCTGAGCCGAAGGCAGATGCTTAACCAACTGAGCCACCCAGACACCCCAAGAGAAAAGAATTTTAGTAAATTTTACAACAACATGTACTTCGAGAACAAGCATTTATTCAGTATATGAATACAGAATGGTAATGTTATTTATTGAAGGAGGTAGGGACAGGTTTAGGAGAAAAAGTCAAGTTTGTTTGTTGAACACATTAAGTTTCAGTTGCTTATCAAACATCCAAGAGCAGGGCGTTTGGGGGGTGCAGTTGATTGAAGTGTCCAACTCTTTGTTTTGGCTTGGGTCGTGAACTCAGGATCATGAGATCGAGCCCCGCATCGGGCTCTGGGCTCAGTGCAGAGTCTGCTTTAGATTCTCTCTCCCTCTGCCTCTCCCCCCAACCTCTGAAATAAATAAATATTTAAAAAAAAAAAAAAGTCCAAGTGGATATGTCAAGTAGATCAATTATTTAAGAGAGCCTAGGGAAAAAAATCGGGATATAACAGTGTTTTTTCAGCTTATGGATCATATTTAAGGCATGGAACTGAATGAGCTCACCTAGGAGAAACACACAGATGGAAAAGGGAATAGGTCCAGTCCTTGAGTTGTTCTTAATATTTACAGGTCAGACAAAGAGAAGCCAATAGAAGAGTAGGAAGTGGTGGGGAAAAAAGTAGAGTTGGGTATTTTTAAAAGTCAAGAAGAGAGTGTTTTAGGGAGGGAATTATCAGCTATGTCAAATGCTTCTGTGAGATTGGGTAAGATGAGGACAAGAAATGTCCACTGGATTTGGCGACATAGACATCATTGATGGTGGCCGTCATGAAAGCAGTTTTAGTGGAGGAGTCCTAGGAACTGACACCATATTGAAGTGGGCTAAAGGTAAGTGGGTAGATCAGGAGGAAACACAATTATCTTGAGAAGTTTTGCTGTGAAAGAAATGAGTAGACAGAGGTGAGAAGTCACAGGATAGTATTTTGATGGGAATGAGCTAGCAGTCAGTTTTAAGCCTATAGATATTGGAGCTTTGTGGTTGGTGTTAAAAGAGGTATTTACACTTCAAAAGTCCCTGCAGAATGGGGCCCCTGGCTGGCTTAGTGGAGCGTGCAACTCTTGATCTTGGGGTTGTGAGTTCGAGCCCCACATTGGGTGTAGAGATTACTTAAAAATAAATAAAAATTTTAAAAAATCCCTGCAAAATCAACTGTGTATATATTTTATATATATACTGGACTTAAAGTTTCCACATTGCATTGCTTTTTATAAATGAAAAAGAGTTCACTGTGTTCTGTCTAAACTTAAAAAAAAAAAATCAATGTGTTCTGTCCAGTCAGAATACACGTAGTAGAATACACGTTTCTAGAAAACTTGTGTTAATGTAAGCATTTTTAGAAGCTATCCAGCTGCTAAAACACTTTATGATATAATGTTTCTAGTTGACCAAAATTGTAAATATTTTATTTAAAAATTGGAACATACCTGCAAAAATACCAATATCTAATTAATTACATTTCAATGCTTATGTGTTTTGCTGAGAAAATGAAATTAAATAGAATGTTTTGTAGCTAGTCAATAAATAAATTTATATCAAACACTGCTATATTCCAGGCACTGTTTTAGCTGCTGTTAATACAGGAGTGAAAAGGTCTCTGCTTTCCAAAAATGCTCTTACACTTTAGGCTGTGAGGGGAAGACAAAAAGCATATACTACTTAGTATAGTACGAAGTACTTGGTACTTCATATAACACTACTCAGTACTTAGTATTAGCAAGTACTATGAATAAAATAAAATGGAGTAATGCAGTAGTGAGTGACTGGGATGACAACTTTTGCTAAGTGGTCAAGAAAAGCCTCTTGGAGGGCGCCTGGGTGGCTCAGTCGTTAAGCGTCTGCCTGTGGCTCAGGTCATGATCCCGGGGTCCTGGGACCGCGCCCCGCATCGGGCTCCCTGCTCCACGGGAAGCCCGCTTCTCCCACTCCCCCGACTTGTGTTCTCTCTCTCTGTCAAATAAATAAATTAAAAAAAAAAATTTAAAAAAAAAGAAAAGCCTCTTGGAGGTAACCTTTGAGTTAGGACTGAAGAATGAGTGAAGGAGGTTCAAGTGTAAATGTCTTGAAGCAGAATTGTATTTGGCTGGTAACAGGAAGATAAGAAGGCTAATGTGCCTGGGATATGGAATAATCTAGAAATAGAATGGTAGATGTTCAGAGAGTTCATTGGGATTATTTGAGTTTTGTTGTTTAGGACAAGGAACTTGGATTTGAGTTTTCTCCTTAATAGGAATCCATTGAAAGGTGTGTTTTTGTTTGTTTTTTTAGAGAAAAAAAGAGCACTTGCTCATGTAGGGGGTGGGGGGAGGAGCAGAGGGAGAGGGAGAGAGAAAATCTTAAGCAGGCTCCACTGTCAGCACGGGGCTCAATCTCACAACCCTAAGATCATGACCTGAGCTGAAATCAAGAGTGGGACACTTAACCGACGACGGAGCCACCCAGGTGCTCCAGAAAGGTTTTAATCAGGGAAGGGACAGGATTAGGTTTGCGCTTGGCAAGATCAGTCTGAATGCCATGTGGAACAGACTCACTACGAGGCATCTACAGTAGTCCGGTGAGATTATGATAGTTCCTCCTGAGCTGTAACCCTGGAGATGGCAGAGGCTGGTTAAAAATTCAGGATGCACAGGTGGATTTGATGGGGGCTGTAAGGGAAAGAGAATCGTCATGTTCAGCAGAGACTTAAATACCTGTCCTGATGTGGTGTCATGTTAGATAACAAATATACAAATTGATTTAAGCAGCTATATCCCTTCCTTCTTGGATAGTAATTCCTCATGCTTCTTCCCATTTTGGTGTCTTGGTTTGTTTTTGTTTTTTTTTAAACCACCTAAATGATTTCATAATATTAATTTTCTTGCTACTTAAAAAATAATGTGTTTTTTCAAACAATTTTTAAAGGTTTTGATTGCAAAAACAAAGAAACAAAGAGAAATTGTGCCGATTCCAATAGAGGCCATTGTTTTATCAACATTCCTATGTATGTCTTCTTGTTCAAGTGTCCAGTTCCTAGCACACTGAAACATACCACCACATAAAAGCTTCCACAGATCGTTCTAAACCACCCCTCCTTTCTTACTCCTCCTGTCTTGTTTTGCTCTCCCTCCTTGCTGTTGGCTCCAGCTTTGATGCCCATTTATTTGATGCCTGAGATGGTGATTCTGTTGAAAATCATAAAACACTCCCTTCAGTAAGTCCTGAGACACTTTTTATCCCATCTTCCCCACTTCCCAGAAGGTCTTGGAGCTTAGTGAAGAAAGCAATCTCTGCTGAAGAGAACCATTCGTAGAAGCATAGTTAACAGATTAAATACAGCTGAGCCCTTGTTCACATGTTAAAATGGACTAAAACTTCTTCCTGCAGAAAATTCTGACCTTGCCTGTATATGTCTCCCTCCTTATTAAGGTAACCTTCTATCAAAGCAAGAGCCCTGTTAAGGAACCACAATTTCCATTTTAGAGTGTTAGCCTTATCACCTGCTCATCTGGCCTCTGATACATGTAGTTCAGCTCTTAATCAGCATCATAGAATACTTGTCCTCCCCAGGTCTCAGCGGACTTTCTGTAAAGGGTCTGTTATGGACTGAATGTTTGTGTGCCCCCAAATCCATATGTTGAAGCCCTGCCTTGCAATGTGATGGTATTAGGAGGCAGAGCCTTTGGAAAATAATTAGAATTAGATGAGGTTATGAAGGTCAAGCCCTCATGAATGGGACTAGTGTCTTTATCACCTCACCTAATCCTAATTACTTAGTCAGAAGCTTGCTTCCTCTCTCTACTCTCCACGTGAGGAAACAGCAAGGAGTTGGCAGTCTGCTACCTGGAGGAGGACTCTCACCAGAACCCTACCATGCTGGCACCTCAGTCTTAGACTTACAGCATCCAGAACTATGAGAAATAAATTTCTATTGTTTATAAGCCACCCAATTTATGGTATTTTGTTACAGCAGCCCAAACTGTCTAATACAGGGTCAGGTGATAAATATGGCCTCTGGTACAACTACCCAGTTCTGCTATTAAAGCTTGGAAGCAGCCATTGATGATAAAAAATGAGTGGGCATTGCTGGGTTGTAATAAAACTTTATTTACAAAAACCAGCAGCAGGCAGCATTTGGTCCATAAACCATTGTTTGCTGAACCCTTCTCTCTCTAGGCCTTTGTTAGACAAACTGGTACACTCTTCAGCTATCATCAAAACCTGGGCTGTGCTATTCATGGAATACAATGAGAAGGAGCTATCATATGTCCACTCCTATAAGTCATCCAAATTCTAAGATTCAATTCTTGAATTTGATTCCTTCTTTTGTCCATTAAAAAAAATTTTGTGTGTGTGTGTTAGGCAGGTAGACATACGCTGTAAGTCTGCATCATCTATGATAGAAATGCTGAAGAGGAGGAATGTCCTTATTGAGCCAGTAGTTCTCAGGGACAAGGTGTCTTAATTATAATAACCAGTGGTGAGGAACTACATGGAAGACTATGGAGAACAAAGGCAACCTATGGTTGTCTTTAGGAAGACAACGTCAAGAGCAAAACATGATAGAAATTCTCAAAAAGCCAGCTTGACTTTTTCTTGACTCTTGGGTGTCATTCTAGTCTCTAATTTTATTCAGGTAATAGTTGTTAAATGTCTGTTATGCTGTGCAAGGCATGGTGTTTGGTAATGTCTCCCAAGAATATTTTTTTACTAGGAAGAAATGCCTATTGGTATCTGCTTTCCAGCATATAGAGCTCGTTCCCTGGTATGTAGGAGATGCTCAATAAATATTTGTGGCTGAATTAATATCTCCTATTATAAATCAACAAATTGGTATTATTTATAAATTACTCTCTAATGGATTCAATTAACATGAAATCAGTGGATGAATTGAGAAGTAAAACAAGCCAAAGCTAATGTCCAACCATGAACCCAGGGTGATTCCAAATAGCCTGTGATGTCTATTTTAACAAGATTACTGAAATATCTCTTATATTGCACTGAAATATGTAAAGGGAAGTGATTGAATTAAATAAATACAATAGACTTGTTTAGGAAAAGAAATAACCTGGGGTTAGAACCAGGTGTGTATCTGCTGGCTAATAAAGCAGAGCTAATAGTTCTTTTTGAACACCTACTAAGTTCTGATTTCTGGTGGTGTACTAGGACTTTTTTTTAATGAATAATTCTGTGAAATTGTTTTACTAATGAAAAACTGAATCCAAAAGAGACAAAGTCATTTATTTGAGGGAAGCCCTCTTTTCTTGCTATCTCTTTGTGTTGGAGGTAAAGCTTGGTCTAGGAGACTGCTAGTCTGATGTTTTATTTCTTTTGTCATACGTAAGGTTACATATTCACTTGCATTATTTTCCTTTTCTTTCCAAATGAGTCACTCCACTATTGTACCAAGTGAACCTGGCTTTGTTAATAAGTATTCACTACTTTTATACAGTAGTCATTTTTTTTTTTTGAGAGAGAGAGAGAGTGAGGGGGAGGGAAGAGTGGGGGGGGAGAGAGAGAGAGAGAGACAGAATCTCAAGCAAGCTCCATGCCCAGCTCGGAGCCCAATACAGGGCTCAGTCTCACGACCCTGAGATCTTGACCTGAGCCAAAATCAAGAGTCCGACACTTAACCGACTGAACCACCCAGGCACCCCTACAGTAGTCATTTTTTATTTTAATCTACCTTTCCAAGATGCCAGCAATGACCTCCTGCCTAATTTAGTACCAGCAATCAATTTAAGTTTATTTGATCAAAGGAAGGAACTAACATTTTTTTTAATGTTTTATGTGCCACTATGCCATCCTCATCATCAACATCATCATCACCACTACTAAGATTTACTGAATAAAAAGCATGGTGCTTGGTACTTGGGGGCTTTAATCTCCACCCCATTGTCTCCACTCCATTATCTCCATTACTGTCCTCTGGGTGATTTTGATGAGGAAACTGAAACCTGTGGGTAAGGTGAAAGAAGGAAGGAAGTTTTGGAAGGTGTCCCAGTGAGCTAGGCAATGGACCCAGTCTTTCCCACCAGTTTTCACATCTCATTGAATGTTCCCAAAACTCTACATGGTGGACATTATATTCAGTTGGGGTCATTACAAAAACTAATAAACTAAACTAAGAAGTGACCATATGCCGTGTTTCCCAAGCTTTTTTTAAAAATCACACCCCATTGTGGGAAAAGAATTTTACGTTTCAACCCGGTGCACATACACACACACACATATGGCACTGAAACAAAAATTGTGCAAACTAGTGCCCAGCTTTGCTGTATGTGATGCCCTCTGAGGTTTCCTGTTATTCAAATTATTTTTTATAATGGATCAGGACCTACAGTTTGAAAAGTAGTGGTCTAATGTGTGTCTACTGAAGATGTATTCTTAGTATGACAGTAGGATAATAAGCCTGAGGTTCCTCTCTTCGTCTTTTTTTTTTTTTTTAAGATTTTATTTATTTATTTGACAGGGAGAGGCATAGTGAGAGAGGGAACACAAGCAGGGTAAGTGGGAGTCGGAGAAGCAGGCTTCCGGGTGAGCAGGGAGCCCAGTGCGGGGCTCGATCCCAGGACCCGGGGATCATGACCTGAGCCGAAGGCAGACACTTAATGACTGAGCCACCCAGGCGCCCCTCTTCTTTTTTTAGCTATTCTGTTCATAAATTTATCTCAAAATATGTTTATACATATTGAGCACTTACTACATGTCAGATGCAGTTCTAGGTCCCAGGATCTACAAAGATGAGGATGGTTCAGTCCTTGTCTTTGAACTCAAATGGATAAGACAGACAACAATTACAATAACTTTTAGTAAGTCCAGATGGCCCTTAAACAGGAGTGGCGCTAACACCCTGTGCAATTGAAAATCTTCTATAGGGACACCTGGGTGGCTCATTCGGTTAAGAGTCTGCCTTCGGCTCATGTCATGATCCCGGGATTCTGGGATCGAGCCCCGCATCGGGCTTCCTGCTCAGCGGGGAGCCTGCTTCTCGCTCTCCTCCCTGCTGGTTCTCTCTCTCGCTCTCTCTGTCTCTCTCTCAAATAAATAAATAAAATCTTTAAAGAAGAAAAAATCTTCATATAACTTCTGACTCTTCATATAACTTCTGACATATAACTTAAGTACTAGTAGTCTACTGTTGATGCCTTACCAATAACATAAACAGGTGTTAACACCTATTTTGTATGTTATATGTATTATATACTGTATTCTTACAATCAAGTAAGCTAGAGAATAGAAAATATTAACAAAATCATAAGAGAGAGAAAATACATTTAGAGCACTGTACAGTATTCATCGAAAAAATCCATGTACGAGTGGACCCATGCAGTTCCAACCTGTGTTGTTCAAAGGTCACCTGTATTATAATATCAGTATGAACTATGTGCTATGGGAACAGAGGAGCAAGCACCTACTGTCCCAGCTGAAATCCAAAAAAGGCTTGATGAGGGAGGTGACTTAATGAAAATAGGTCATACAGAATGAATGAGGATTTTCCAGGTGTAAGAGAGCAGGGCGTTTGTGACAAAAGGACCTGTGTATGCACAGGCAGGGAGGTTTGAAAGGCTGGACACGTTCCAGCAAGAGTAAGAAATTCAGTGTAGCAAGAAGGAGCATGAAGAGGAGTGAGACGGAAGGGTGTGTTGAAGGACCTGTGTGCCTTATTAAAGAGGTTAGATTCTTATTATGCAGGGAGAAACCCAGAGAGGTTTTCAATCCAGGCTATGTAAGGTAAGCTATTTGTGCCTTTAGAAAAACAGTTCTGACAGCTGCTTAAACGATAGTATGGAGAAGAGAGAGGGGAGAGAGGCCATGCCCTTTCTGTGTCCTTTGTGAGAAATCTGAGTCATCCTAAACTCTTCTTTCTCCCTCACTTTCCACATCAAATCAGTCACCAACTTGTGTTGATTTTATCTTCTGAATGGTTTCTGGAATGTGGCTGTTATGGACTGGATGTTTGTGTCCCCTGCCGCCTGTTCCTCTTGAGTCCCTAATTGCCCATGTGACTGTATTTGGAGATGCAAAGCCTCGAAGGAAGCAACTAGGGTGAAATGGCCTTTGCATGGCCTCCCATGAGAAGTAAAGACTTGAACTGAGACAGCAGCGGTGGGCATGGAAAGGACCGTCCAGATCCCAGAGCTCAATTCCAGTTTGTCAGATACTTACTGAGTCCTGACTGTATGTCAGGCTGTGAAATGCTATGATACAAAAAAAGAATAAGAAATGGTCTCTGATCTAGAGGAGTTTTCTATCTAGTGAGAAATGAAGACACACAAATAGGTCACTTCAGTATTATAACAGTTAAGTGTTAACGATAAAGGCTTGCATAAAGTATGAAAAGAGCAAAGGTGAGGGGTTCATAACCGAGACTGGGAGAGGGTCACGGAGGCTTCTTTGGAAGGAAACATCCAAGTGGAATCTAGAAGGATGAATAGGAACTGGCCAGGTGAAGCAAAGGACAAAGGGCGGACCAGGCAGAGGACACAGGGAAGCAGCTGCAAGCATTATGGAGCAGCGGGGTCCTACGTGGAGTTCAATATTGCTGGAGTGTGGTGTGGGTGAAGAGTGATACGAATGAGGCCAGAAGACGAGTGGAAGGTGCACGTGAGTTCCTGCTGTGGAACTTGCCAGTTCCTATGGAGCCTGTAAGTCATGCTAAGGAGCTGGCCTTCATGCTATTGGTGGCGGGGAGCCCAGGGAAGAATTTTAAAACTTGGGAATGGCATGGGCAGCTCGCTGGTTCAGATGGCTTGTCCTGGTAACGTAGACGGCCAACATTCACCAGATGCTGATAATGTGCCAAGCAGCATCATCAGCATTTTACCTGTGTCACCATGTTGAAACAGCCCTCCTGTCCACAGCCTCATTTTACAGGGAGGTCCCTAGCACCCAGATTGAGTCGCTGGCCCAAGAGTACAGGGTCCGTGGTGGAGCAGGGGCTCAGTCCCCAGTGACCCGACTACCCACAGAGCTATGCTGCGGTTAGGTAGGTGAGAAGAGAATGGCCAGACTACAGGGGAGAGATGATGGGTTGCTGCCCTGGAGGGTCGGTAGCAGACGGAGAGAAGTCGCCCTGGGCTGCCATCACAAATTACCATCGACTGGGTGGCCTCACAACAGAGATTTATTTCCTCACAGCTCTGGAGGCTCGAAGTCCAAGATGAAGGTGCTGTCAGGATTGGGTTCTAGAGGGGTTCTCTTTCTGGCTTGTAGACAGGTGGCCTTGTTGCTCTGTCTTCACATAGCCTTTCTCTCTATATGCATGTGGCAAGAGAGAGCAGCAGGCTCTCCAGGGTCTCTCATAAGGACACTAATCCTGTCGAATCAGGGCCCCACCCTTAGGACCTCATTTCACCCTAGTTGCTTCCTTCGAGGCTTTGCATCTCCAAATACAGTCACATGGGGAGTTAGGGACTCAACAGGAACGGGGGGGGGGGGGGGGGGCACAAACATCCAGTCCATAACAGCCACATTCCAGAAACCATTCAGAGGATAAAATCAACACAAGTTGGTGCCTGATTTGATGTGGAAAGTGAGGGAGAAGGAAGAGTTTAGGATGACTCAGATTTCTCACAAAGGACACAGAAAGGGACACCTGGGTGGCTCGGTCGGTTAAGCAGCTGGCTCTTAATTTCAGCTCAGGTCATGATCTCAGGGTTGTGAGATCTCGAGCCCCACGTGTTGGTCTGTTGGTCTCTGTCTCTGTGTCTCTCTCAAATAAATAAATCTTAAAAAAAAAAAAAAAAGACACCGAAAAAGGAGCAAATCGGGGAAGCGGGGGAAGGGACAGCTTGGTTGCGGTTATAGTGAATCAGGAGCGCCTGGAAGCATCCCAGAGCTAGCTGGCAGTGCTAATATGAGGAGAGGCACCGACACGTGGATGGCAGGGGAAGCCACAGGTGGGGTCACATCATGTAGAGAAAATATGTAGGGTGAAAAGGAGGCAGTATTGCCAAGGATAGAAAAATACGAGCCAGGTACACAAGAGAACAGTAAAGAGAGACTTAAGAAATAAGAGACCTTTGTGGCTGAATCCAAAGCAAGAGAGAATTTCAAACAGTAGAGACTCTTAACACTCAGGTTCTGTAGCCTCTTGTGTGTCAGTGTGTATCTGTATTCTTAGGTGAGAAAAGGAAACAGCCGCAGAATCACAGCATTTCATTTCCTAATAGGACCAAAGAGATGATTTTACAGTTCTCTCACTCTACAAACAAAGAAGCTGAATCCTGGCAAAGCCTAGTGATTTGTGTCTTTCATGGCACGGGCAGAACTAGAATTTTGTTCCCAAGCCTCTTGACGTCAATCCAGTGCTTTTCACAATATATGAAATGGAATTCATCACTGTGGGGTTTGAAAATTAGGTCTAAGTTGCAAAAAAAAAAATTCCACTAAATAAAGTGGAGAAAGAAGCATTACAGTGTTACTATTATATGCATTTGGGGAGAGGAAGAAGTAGTATATAAAAGGTAGAATACTTTGTTTAGGAGGAGAGATTAATAGTGTTGGCCTTGGATAGTGATAAGAAAATTGACTTGTGGAAGAGGGCTTGGAGACCAGATGTCCCTGCTATATTGAGAGTGAAAATGGCACATTGCCAAGGGGCATCTCTTATGCTCTGGGCACACAGGTTCTTTCGTTGTGTTGTGTTTGGTTTTGGGGGGGGCACATGTTTTCAAATGTGACTCCTCCTTATGTTTTTTCCTATTACTAATCCCATATTAGATATGTAGCGATACTGTGTTATTAGAAAATTAATTTTAAGTCAGTATCTTCTTATAGCTTGAAACTGACAGACTTCATTACTTGTGGAGAAGAGTGGTTCTCTCTTCTCCAGGATTTCAGAGTTGCCTTCAGCCTTATAGACGCCCCCCAGGTGAAGACTTCTGTCCATAATTGTTTATTTTGTAATTCAGTTAGTGAAGTATTTTTGAGTATCTACTGTAAATAAAGCACTGTGTTCAGCACTTCAGGTTGTATTAATGAATTGAATAGCATCCCTCTAGAAGACCAGTAGAACCTGTTGCAGGTAGTAGGAACAATGTCATGTGAACCTTTAGACTCAGAAATATTTTAATGGTGTCAGTGTAGTCAAGAGTGCTAGGATGTATTCTTTGGTACTGATGATGGGAAATATGTGAGCTCACTTTGGTTTATATTTATCACTTCCAAATATTAAAAAACAAAAACAAAAGCAGGTTTAGCCACCAACTTGCCTTGTAATCGCTTTCTTGTTTCTTGCCAAGTAAGCAAACATGAATTTGACTTAATAACACTATTTTTTTCATTAACTCTATAGTTTTCATAACTCTGTAGTTTCATATGTATAAGCAAACATTTAAAATAATAAGTATATGTATATCATAAAGATACTCTTGCTCTGCACTTATATTTTTGGTAGATTTTAATATATCGACTGAGGTAGAATTATATAGAGTAATAACCGATTCGCCAACAGACACAACTTTGGTACTAGGCCATTAACAGAATTTTTATGTGGTGCATGCATATTACAAAGAGCACATTATATGGAAAATAAAGCAAACTTGGTATGCACAAGCATTATATGGAAGAACTAGATAGCATGTAGTTAGCATCATAAAAAGAATTTTCATGTGTAGTATAGTATAAGTTTCCACATCAGGGAGGGCTGTCGACAAAATTATGAAATAGGTAAAGCGTAGCTTCAGAGCATAGCAGAATCTTGGCATAAACTTGTAATATGTGCTATTCCAAATATGAAATCTGAAGGCATTTCATGAAGAGTTTGACCCATAGTTCTGTACCGTCGAGACTTTAAATAGAAAGAGGAGCTTACCATAATTATCTTAATATTCCCATCCTAGAGCAGTGTGTGGAAATTAGTAGGTTTTTAGTACATGTTTATTAAATGAGTGTCTTCTGTTTATTAAGTAAAACATTAAGAAATTTTGACTGGGGATTATATTAACAGTGCTATTATGATAGGATTTATTTAGCAGCTGTTTATTGGACATCATCTATGTGTGGATGCTGACTTTGTTGGCACTAGGAATACAAAAATAAGTAAGACAGGCCTTCAAGTAGTGGGATTGGGGAAGAGTAGATGAAAGAGGAAAAAAATACACTTGTAGGCAGATATGATAAAGATGATTGGTGCTACAAGAGAAATATGAAAACAACTATAAAATAGCAATGCAACAATAAGAAATACCTATAAACAAAATACAGTTATGTGATTATCAAAATACAAAGAAAGTGCTGTGTGAGCTCAGAAGAGAAGTTAATTCCAGTTGGAAATAGGAGTATTTGACAAGATTTCACAGGGGAAGTGACTTTTGATCTTGGGCATCTCAAATCCACCGTGTCCATTGGTATCTTCATTGTTTTTCCTTTCTACCCATCTGTCCTAGATCTACATGTCTGATCGTCTTGACCATGATTACTGATACACCCCTGGCCTGGATTCTTCCTTTTGGGGAAGTGCTAGAATCATTGGACTCTGTCTTTTTCCCCTCCAATATTAATTTGGTCACTATGGTTACATGAAGTTTTGAATAATTGACGGTTTTTTATAATAGACATGCTTTGTGTATAATCAGAAGCTTATCAAAAATATGTGAGGATATCATGTATAATTACATATTTTAAATTTTGTTAAACTATACACAAAAATGTCATATTTTCAAACAATTCACTTTTTTCCACATTGAAAAAAATACAGTTTTATCTAAAAAATGTACAGAAAATTGTAAAGAGCTTACTATTATAGAAAAGCTATCCTGGTTTACAGTCACAGAAGTGTTTTTATTTTATATAATGCTATTCTTCTAAGAATATATTTTTTTAAATTTGTGCCTATCTCCGAAACCATAAAATTTTAGCACTACTGTAGAATTTCTAAAGAGTAGTACATTTCTGCTGCCATTTGGAGGAGCCTGCATCACAGAGTAATGAGGAGTTGAGTCTGACTTGCAAAGATGCCTCCATTTGAAATTCAGACACCCTCCCCCCCCAGAAGAATTGTTAGCCAAATTCCCATAATTAATGAATTGTGTCTTCTACATTTCTCTGGTACTAAATCTAATACAAGTTACAATGACAACAAATTATTTTGTAGAAGCTCTGATGACATACTTACACCACTAAAACAATAGATATTCTGAAGGTGAAAGTGAAACTGTCAGCCCTTGGCATCCAGAGTTAACAAACTACTTAAGACTTCTGTTGATAGATATCTAGGTAATTGTGAGATTAAACCAACTGTGTGGGAGGTCTCTGTGCTTTTCTAATGAAACCATTTAAGTTCTGTTAAAATCCATGAAGCATAATCATGGTCTCTTTTAATCCAAATTTTTAAATAATGGCTATAGATACTTATTCTCTAGAGTAGTCTTAGAAGTTAGAGAAAGCAGAAGTGTATGAGAATTTCATTCATAACCAGAGTTATGAAGAATTAGCAAAGTTCACCAATATGAGATTTTACCCAGCTGATACCTTGTTCTGATGAAATACTAGAAAAATGTTTTGAAGAAGTCAAAGGCAGATGTGAGAGTTAAAGGAAATTTCAGTTAATGAACAGAGATGCATTAAAATCATCTCACCATGATTGTGAAGTCTTGAATTCTAATTTTGCTTTTGTAAGTGTAAATGCTAATATGTTTTACTTAATTAAAAAAATTTTTATAAATAAATACACAGCGCAATTTCTATCAATAAGATGGAGAGTTTGCATTTAGAGTGGCCTTCAAAATTAAATAAATTTTTATGCCTTTACAAAATGTGACTGAACGGTGTCTAAAGGCCAAGATGAACACTTTATCTCTGGTGTGTCCTTGCAGTCTGTTGCTGATGCGTATGAGAAAAGAAAGTTACTGGGCGCCTGGATGGCTCAGTCAGTTAAGCGTCTGCCTTTGGCTTAGGTCCTGGGATAGAGCCCCATGTGGGGCTCCCTGCTCAGCGCTTCTCCCTCAACCGCTCCCCCTGCTTGTGTGTGCACTCTCTCTCTCTCTCTGTAAAATAAATAAAATCTTTTTAAAAGAGAGAGAGAAGTAAGTACTATGGTGAGCACTGTGAATTGTGTAAGACTGATGAATCACAGACCTGTACCCCTGAAACAAATAATACATATGTTAATAAAAAAAAATTTTTTTTAAAGCAAAAAAATAAAATAAAACAGGGGAAACAAAAAAAGAGAGAAAAGAAAGTTACTTTCTAATTGGAGTATTTATCTGCACCACTGACCCCCAATACTCATGAATAGTCCAGGAATTGTTCCATCCTGGTGACATCACATTCATCCTTCTAAGTTTTAACTCAGAGTCAGCTCTTTGAAGTCATGCTTACTCTTACATCATAAGCTTGTGAAATTTTGCCTGAAGCTATTTTATTTCCTCCCAAGTGACACCTGCTATTCAGTTTATATCAATACAGACAGTCTCAGGTGTAGTCTCATGGTCCCCACTGCTAGACTGATGATATACTAAATTTACTGAGAGCAAAAATAAGCAGTTTTCCATTAAATTATTTTAAAATAATACATATAACTCACAAGAAGTGTTCGAATATAAATATTAGCTCCTATCACTATCATATTTAAAACAATATAAAATAATATTTGCAAAATATACTTGAATGTATTAATTTTTCTCACTAATCTTAAACTGTTTTCATTCTATTTAGAAAATCCTAGTTTTCTCTAGACTTGAATAGGTTTAAATGCTTTTCATTACCCTGTCTGTGGCTTCAAAACCACAAAATACTAAGCCATCTATTATAAGTGGAGTTTTATTCTTGAGCTTAATTGTCCAAAACAAAACTTAGCCATTTTTTTGCTAATCCTAGAAGAGTGCTTTCCTACACTTCAATTACTTCTATAAGTTGTCAGACTTCTACATCATTTTTGCCTGCCAATGAAAAATAATACAGAATAAAATGTCTGTCTATGTCAAAAATTTCCTTATGGTTATTCATTTCTAGTCAGAATATGATTTTTCTACCACCTTTCTACTAAACTCTTTTAAGCTTGAATTTATGAGAATATAATTTATAACGAATACACTTTTCTTCGTGTCGTGAGACTGACTTTTGAACACAACTATTTGTAAAGGGCCTATGATACTAAACTTTGAAAATTTATATGAAAAATCATACGAGGATATGAAGATGAAAATTGCCTTTATTTTTTTTTTTAAGATTTTTTTTTTTATTTATTTATTTGAGACAGAGAGAACGAGAGAGAGAGCACATGAGAGGGGGGAGAGTCAGAGGCAGAAGCAGGCTCCCTGCCGAGCAGGGAGCCCGATGCAGGACTCGATCCACGGACTCCAGGATCATGACCTGAGCCGAAGGCAGTCGCTTAACCAACTGAGCCACCCAGGCGCCCAATTGCCTTTATTTAGGAAGAGAGAAACACATGAGATCAGAACTCCCCCAGAAAATACGGAATATATAATCATCTCTACAGAGCATGGGCCTTATCTCTTTGATGCATCTTGGTAGAGTATCTAGCACAGTAGCAGGAAAAGATGGACATTTAATAAAAGCTTTTAGTAATCAGGAGATGAACTTCTTTTGATAAAAAGAAGTAACCCAAACTGCTTTTATTCCTATTGTCCCTAAAAGTGTAGGAAGCAGAGCATTTAATACAGTGGTTGAACAGGAAAGCTGCACACAAATTCAGAAGTATACCATGTGGAAAGATCAGGATTTATGGGGGGCCCAATCACATGAAGGATATGTAAGTAGAGTCCTATGCATCAGTGTGTGCACACAAACCGATTAAGTTAGGCACTTACTGAAATTACTTTCTGAAAGCTAAGTGATCATAAAATAAAATGCAGAAGTTCAAAGTGAAAAAGTTACCTTAACCTTAAGAGTAAAATGAGAACCCCAAAAGGCACTAAAGCAATTTTACAACATGTAAAAGTTTTCACTGACATCTAGAAATGTGCAAGTGATTTTTTTGAAGGATGAGAATTTGAATCATTTGTTGCTTTCTTTATTAGTGTCCTTGTTTAAGCAGAAGAGTTGCTTCTGTGCAATGCCTCAGACTTCTTTTTCACTCCCACTCTCTGCTTGTGAGTCATCAAGACCAATGTGCTGTCCTTCGCATACAAAGAAAATGCTGTTGACCCATTGTCTTAGTCAGCCCAGGCTGCTGTAACAAATTACCATAGACCAGGTGGCTTAAATAACACAAATTTATTTCTCCCAGTTCTGAAGGCTGGAAGTCTGAGATGAGTGCCAGCATGATCATGTTCTGGTGAAGGCCCTCTTCCTGGCTTACAGGCTGTTGTCTTCTCGCTCTGTATCCTCAGATCGCTGTATCTGTGTCATCTGTCTCGTGCCTTTTCTTAGAAGGGCACTAATCCCATTCATGAGGGCTCCACCCTCATGATCCAATTACCTCCCAAAGGTCCCACCTCCAAAAATCATCACATTGGAGAATTGGGCTTCAACCTATAAATTGGGTTGGGGCGGGGGTGGGGGGACACACAAACACCCATCATCAGGATCAGGGAATGCACTGAATTTGCAATCATATGTTCTGCTTTACCCCATCTTCCTTCTAATTAAGCCCATGCATTTATAAACTTCCTGGCAGGTTAGAGAACTGTGGATGGCTGGGCTCTGCCTAGACCTATCTTAAGTTTTCTCCAGACTTAAGGAAGGATGAGCAACATACAGAGATGAAATGCATGGTCCTTGGTCTCATTAGCACAAGAACTGATTCGAGTTGTATATACATTTGGTTTTGGTGTCTTTTAAAGCCTTACTTTTTCATTTTTTTATCTTCTTTTCCTCCCCCAGCCCCCATCTTGTGACCCATGCTTATGTTCTTCATCCATCAAAGCACACTGTCTGAAGGCAGTATAGAAAAGGCATTATCTTCATTAAGAATGGAGGCTTTGCAGGGTATCTGGGTGGCTCAGTCGGTTAAGCATCTGGCTTCGGCTCAGGTCATGATCCCGGGGTCCTGGGATTGAGTCCTACGTCAGGGTCCCTGCTCAGCGGGGAGTCTGCTTCACCGTCTACCCCTCCCCCTGCTTGTGCTCTCTCTCTCTCTCTCTCTCACGCCCTCTGTCTCTCAAAATAAATAAATAAATCTTAAAAAAAAAAAAGGAATGGAGGCTTTGGGAATCAGACTCAGAGTAGCTTATGGCCTGGCTCTGCCATATATTAAGTATATCCTCTCAGACAAGTGAGGCATTTAATGACATTGCTTTCTCAGTTTTCTCATCTGTAAAATAACCTCTACAGGATTAAACAAGGTAGTGCGTTTAAAGTGCTCAGTATACTGCCGAGTTATAGAAATGCATGCTAAATTACTAAACATGAAAAAGGAACTAGACTTGTTTACAGTAAGACTCATATGTTTAACTTGCCTCCAAAAAATTCACCTTTTGAACAGGGTATAATGATATAATCTCCAAATACGAAATTAGGAATCCCACACAATTGGTGGAAAAGGCTTTGTTTTAAAAGAGCTTATCCCAGCAACCCTGTAGTCGTAGGCACATGCCTATTCTGCTGAATAAAAAACTGCAGCCCTTGATTAACCTCTTTTTGCTACTTAAAATTTGGCTAGGTCCTAGGATGAACCATTTTTATTTTTTTATACTGTGAATTAGTTTCCTAATGCTGCCATAACAAATTACCCACTAACTTGGTGGCTTAAAACAGCATAAATTTATTCTTCAGAGTTCTGGACCCCAGAAGTCCACAATTGAGATGTCAGCAGAGTTGGTTCCTTCCGGAGGCTCTGAGGGAGAGACTGTCCCATGCATCTCTCCTAGATCTTGCTTTTTGCCACCATTCCTTGACTGGTAGCTGCATCCTTCCAATCTCTGCTTCTCTTTTCACATGGCCTTCCCCTTGGGGTCCTTCTCAGTCCTCCCTCTGTCTCTTATAAAGACACCTGCCATTTGATTTAGGGCCCCCTCTAAATCCAGGATGATCTCATTCAAAATCCTCAATTTAATTATATCTGCAAAGACCGTTTTTCCAAATAAAATCACAAGTTCCAGTGTTAGGACATGGACAGATCTTTTTGGAGGACCACCATTTAACCACTGTATAAGAGACCACTGTGTAAGGAAAAGAACCAGAATCTGAGGTGAAAAAGAGAATGAGCTGGTACAGGAAAACTATACTTCCTGAAGATTCCACCCAATGGGCATACTAGAGCTTTATTGTCACGTTGTCATGGAACCCCTAAAGATTAATTTTCTAGGTACAATTAAATGTCTGCCCAATGGGCAGGTCTTCATCTTCAGTTGTGGGATTGTTGAAGATGAAGGGATTTGTCCAATTTTCTTTTTCAAGTCTGTCAATACTACAGTTTCTGGAGCCTATTAACTATATTTGGGAAAAGAACAAGCAGTGGAGCTAGAAGAACATACATGTGGTTTGGGCTTGAGAGCCATGATGGAATGTTCTAAGAAGCACCAGCTGAAGAAGATATCAATAGCTATCTGTACTTGTTAGCCCCTTCAGTCACTTGACCACCATCTCTCCTTTTCAGCAGGAATTTACCTTGCCTCAGGCATGCATAATTGGAAATTTGGTTAACAAGAAAGTAAGTGGAGGAAATGAGTATTTTTGACATTTTGGGTTTTGCTCTGAATGGAGCACTGGAATTGGCTACCAGTGCTAGATAAGGAAAGATAGGAAATCACCGAATTTTTTTCACCACAGTAGTGTGGCTTGTGGCTGGAAAAAGGACGGTGCCAATACGAGCATCCTTTGCCTGAGACTTAGAATTTGAATACTTAGGGCACCTGGGTGGCTCAGTTGGTTAAGCGACTGCCTTCGGCTCAGGTCATGATCCTGGAGTCCCGGGATCGAGTCCCGCATCGGGCTCCCTGCTCGGCAGGGAGTCTGCTTCTCCCTCTCCCACTCCCCGTTTGTGTTCCCTCTCTCGCTGTGTCTTTCTCTGTCAAATAAATAAATAAAAAATCTTAAAAAAAAAAAAAAAAGAATTAGAATACTTAGAATCCTCGTACCTCTACCTAAAATGGTTTGGAGTAGTAGTTGAAGAAAACCCAGGCTATAGAGAGTTGTAACTCTCTTAGGATAAAATTTCCTACCAATATGCATAGCACGCTGCCCATAAAAATAGTGAGCCTTGCACAAATTTTTTAAAATCAAAACTCATTTGTTTGTCAGATCTCCTGACCAAGGAATCCTCAAAGTTAATTACTACCTTGTTCCTTTTTGCATCTGTGGTTCCTACTGCAGTGCATGTTTAGGAGATGTTTAACCAGCCAATAATTTAGTATGTTCCATCTCTGCTCACCTTTTAAGCTGCTATGATTGATTTCCATAAAGATCAAAATATTGAGAAAGTAAATGACATCTAAATGCTGGATTGAGTAAGTTTAGGCTCTTCATTTTTCAGAGTAACTTCCTGTTGACTTGGTAAGAAAAAAATGCATGGTTTCAAGGAGAAAATGTGTTGGTGTAAATCAGATCAAGCTATTACTGCTTCAGAACAAGTGTCGGCAAAGTATAGCCTGTGGGCCAAACCCAGCTCGCTGCTTAATTTTGTATGGCCTGCAGGCTAAAAATGGCTGTTACCTTTTTAAACAGTTGGACGAAAATCAGAAGAAGATTTCATGACACATGAAAAGTCTATGAAATTCAGAAATTCCAGGGTCCACAGATAAAGTTATGTTGGAACATAGCTCATTCATTTCTGTATTGTCTGTGGCTACCTTTGCCCTCAGTGGTGAAGTTGAGTAGTTGCAATAGAGACCATATGTGGTCCAGAAAGCCCAAAACACTGACTCTCTGACCTTTTACAGAAGGAATCTGGCATTCTCTCAACACCTGCTGTAGTGCTGTGTCTATCAAATGCTGATTTTTGAACTTCAGAATATTAAGAACTTGAGTTTGTTCCTCACTTCGTAGTTTGACTTGAGGAAGTAAGGATGCATTGTATCACAGGGCTGCCAAGCTTCCCTCCTATGGGCTGAGGAAGAGCATACAGGCGCTCGTAAGCTGGGCAGACACTCCACAGAAACTGGTCAAATATTGCTAGGCAGGCAAGCCAAGGAACGGTCGTCTGAACAGGACACTGCGTCCGGCACCACTGACATTGAACTCTGAATGCCACCCGTGCTGGGAATGATTTCTAAATTGTCCTTGCATCTCTGTGATGTGGCCTTAAGGAGGTTTCTGGTTGGCTGGACCTAGGCCACATGCCCAGACCTCATCAGGGTATGGGAGGGAGGTACTCGTTCTAATTTGCTAATTTTCAACCCATCCCTCCCAGGACAATGCACAAAGAGAAGATTTCCCCCAAATGGGAAGCCATGCTAGGCAGCTAGAGAACATAAACCAGACGCCTTCTACACCTTTGCTACTCTAAGCAAAGACCAGGTGTCCCCGGGCCTCACTTGGGAGCGTGGTCGAAAGGCCGTCTCACAGGCCCATCCCCAGACCTACTGAATCAGATTCACATTTTAACAAGATCTCCAGATGATTTGTATGTGCATTTAAAAAATTGAGATGAGATCCAAATAAAGTTCTAATTTGGCAGGATTTCAAGCAATATTATGAAGTGAAAGCAAATAGACAATTTGGGGGCATGTAGTTTTGGCCCTGGGAGGTGACATAAACATGCCAGTCCTATCTGGGAACCTGCTCACCTAGGCTAGTCCTGCTTTTTTGGTATTTTCCTTTCTTAAACCCTCAGATTTAAAAGCTCCGGAATTATAGCATTTCCCACAGCAGTGCACCAGGAGTCCCAACAGTGAAAGTGGGCAGTGAGGGGGAGCAGTGGCTTGTTTGTAAGTGATCCCTTGCCTGTGTAGGCCACAGGGCCCAAGGTGAGTGACGGACCTAATAGAAACTCAGAAATACAAGTTTAATATGACCCCGGTCATAGTTGGATTCAAGTCCCAGCTCCGTCGCCTATTTTGTGCTTTTTAAATAATGTATATAACCTTCCTGAGCCAAAATTTTCTCATCTCTAAAATGGGGTTAATAATATGAGAGAGAATCTCTGTGAAGGAGATACCACCATGTCCAGTATGTACTCCAGTAATTATGGCCGTCATTATTTGTTTTAATTTCCAGCATTAGGAGACCATGGCACTTTATGCTTTATGTAGCCAAAGCATTAGCGCTTGCTAACTCATTTTACAGTAGAATTGTTACAACTCCTAATGCCGAGTAACTCATGCTGAGTTTTAGGATTACTGATACTTAGACATTCAGTTTCTGCTTTTGCCTTCAGTTTCTGTCACCATGAGGCACAGAGAGTACAGTTGTTTATACCATCAGGTCAGTTTGATAAATGGCAATCATGAATATTAGATGGATAAAAGTACCTGTTTGAAAACTGCTGAGTGTACTAAGTGTATTCTTTAAATATGACTTCTGGAATATTGCCACTACTGAGTACAATAGAAGAATCTCAGCAGAACCTTTCTGTAGGACAGAGATGATTACTCTTTGTTATCATAAACATACAAAAATTTATTTTCAACGATCTTTAGAACTGAAGAGCAGATCTTTGCAAGCATAGGACAGTGGTTAGTATGTTAGGCATGTGCTGTCTCCATTTCCTTTGAGAATCTATCACCTCAATAAAATCGATCCTTTAAAAATGTGAGTTGAATTTATTTCCACGGCTAAAATCTTTTGGGCACAGTGCCCCTGAAGTTATTAAAATAAACTCTTTATTGAAAAGCAGGATATGTTTTCCAGTTAACTATTTTCATCTTTACTGGCTTGTAAATTAAAGAAGAATGCAGTTATAGAGTAGAAAACCAGCTAATAAAACTTAAAGAAGTTGTTTATAAATGAACTGGATACCTAAAATCCTCAAACCATATCTCAGTTAGCAGTGAGGTGTCTTTATCCTCAGTTTATTAATACATTTCTCCCATGCAACATTGGTGTCAGAGACACCTCTAACATGAAGGTCCTACATTCCTTTTGGCTAGAATCTAAATGTAGATTTGCAGAAAAATAACTCTACTAGCCTTTGAAGCACATGGCTATAATGTACTAAATGAAAGGAAATATTTTATTATTAATACCCAGGCAATATTATCAATACTGGCCAGGCAATGTAGAAGGACACCATGTCAGAAATTAAATTTGTGGGGATTTTCCCCCTTATTCTTTAACAAGAAAACTTCTAGATGTTTCTATAAATGCAAGAATCTATTTTGACCTTGAAGCAAATCTTTCCTAGTAAAATTTGCTTGAGAATTGCCCTTAGAATGTAGGGAGAGCACGCTTCATGCTATGACTGCTTTGTGGGATCTTAAGTACTGTGCCCTGGAGGCTGACACCTTATTTATAGATCAAGCTGTGTAGAATATACATCCCAGTTCCACCTTGAACATGGTATAGTCATTAATGCTTAATGTACTCCCTTTTCTCTTCTGGAGCAAATCTTATGGTTTACTGATCTTATGCCTTCTATAAACCATCTTAACCATTACCCTTTTGGAATCCTTTAGTCTAAAACCAAAAACTCCTCTTGATTTGTTCCCTGCCGTGGAGGCCAAGCTCCTGCCATTGGATAGTAGTACCTCCGCCAGCCAACCTGGGGGCACTTCCTCCATCTTTAAGTGCATTGGCCAGTCCTGACTCCTGTGTCTCCAAGAATGAGGTCTATCTTCAGGATCTATTAATTCTATCCCACCAACATTTAAACATGTTTAAGTCTCTTCTTACTAAAAAAAATATAGAAGAATAATCTTTCTTGGCCACACGTTCCTTTCTAGCTGCTCCCCTTTCTTACATAACTGTACTTCTTAAATGCCTTAGAAGAGTGGTCTATATGCTCTGTTTCCACTCACACACTTCTCATTCTCTTCTCACTCCTCAACCCAACGTCATCTGCCTGCTCTCCCACCACTTCACTGACTTTGCTTTCAGCAGGGTCTTTGGAGATTTCCTCGTGACCAGTGGGTTGATATTGACAGCAGTCTCACTGTTATTCATGCATCCTTCCTTTTGGAAACACCTTCCCTCGGCTTCCCTGAGTCCACTGTCCTACGTCCCTGCTGACAGTGCTCAGTGTCCTTTGCAAGCCTCTCCCGAATTCCCATGACTGCTGCACTTAATGTGTGTGTTCCTTGGGAACTTGTCCCGGTCCTTTTCTCTTCTTCAGCACACCCAGGCTGGGCAATCTCAGCTATGACTTTAATACCATCAGTTAAAGTTGCCTCCTCGTTTGGAGCTACAGACAAGGAAGTCCATTGACATCCCTGCTTTTGTGAAATACTCTCTTCTTGTGAGCGTCCCTGATTCCAGAATGCCTTGGTTTGCTTCCTTTTCTTTTTTTTTTTTTTTTGGCAAATATCCCTCAGTCTTCTTAAATCTGTCACTTTCCTACTTAGAACATTTCATTGATTTGAATTCAGTATGAATGATAAATTCAGTGATTATCAGACTCCTCCTTACTTATCCAGCCATCATACCAGAATTTCCTCAGCTTCCTCCTCCTCCTTAATACTTAGAAATTTACCTCCATGGGAATCTACCCATTCTTCCTTATTTTTGGTCCCAGGGGAAAAAATGTGCTTCTACTTCTTGAAACCTAATCTAGTCCCTTGCCTATTTTTCAGGAATGTGTTCTAACTTCTCTGTTGATATTGGCTTTTGTCTCAAGTAGTTTGGTCCAATGTTATATTCTAATACTCCTTGGAAAAGAAAAGTCCCTTGACTCCACATTTCCTTCTAGCTACTTACCTAGCTCTTCTTCCCTTCAGAATCAAGTTTCTTGCAAGAGTGGCCTATAATTGCCTATCCCCACTTCCTTATGCCTGTTTGATTCCCCAACCCACTGCCATTAGCTTCTGTTCCTAAAATGCTGATGAAATGGTTCTTGCTAACTTGCCAATAAGCTTCATGTTTGCCAAAACTAACGGGCAGTTTATCTTTACCTTACATTGTGCCTTTGTAATATTAGACACTGCTGACTACCCCTCCTTGGAACTTGTTTCTCCTTTGATTTACATGATCCTACTTTTTTCTGGTACTTCTCCCATCTTTCTAGCTTTTTCCTTTGCAGCCCCTTTGGGGCTCCTCTTTATTCATTTATTGATTTAGCAGATATTTATTGAGCTAGCCCTTGGAGCTGCAGTGATGAGTAGGATATAATCCCTGCCCTCATGGAGTTTATAGGATATGAGGAATGAGAGACAATTGAATAATCACACAAATAACTAGAAATCATTATGAATTCTGGTAAGTGCTGTGAGAGCATGTGGTAGGGGCCTGATCTAGTCTTAGTGCACCTGAGAGTTGAAGCATTATAGGCATCCTCCCTCATACTGCACTACTTTTCTTACTTTTTCAATATGAGATTTTGGTGAATGAATGCATATTCATCTTAGTCATACCCTTAATTATTTAATAACTGTCAGTCACGTACCCTCTCACAATCTGCTGTTTCCAAATGGAGATATTTTTAGCCTTTTTATGTACAGTCTCCTCAGCCTGCTAGAAGTTATGTAGAGACTTGGGCTTAAATACATTTTTGTCAATTTTCTTCAGTTCACTTATGCCATACTTGAGCAGCAACAACTCCACAGCGTTCCGGGTGCCCATCTATTTGAAACTAAACTCCATCCTCTGTCTCAAAAAGTGGATTTTCCACATGTAGCTTTCTAAATTTAGGTCTCACGCGTGTGAGTAGGCAGCCTACTACAAGCACATCTAGAACACTCTTTAGTGTGCCATGTTGTTGAAGACGTGTGGATGGAGTACACTGTTTGTTCGAGTCTGACCTCCGTTGTTTCATAATTTTGACAAATTACTTGAATTTGCTGCTCAAGGAAGCACTGAAAATCAGCATTAAGACTCTGGCAATCTGGGGCGCCTGGGTGGCTCAGTTGGTTAAGCGACTGCCTTCGGCTCAGGTCATGATCCTGGAGTCCCGGGATCGAGTCCCGCATCGGGCTCCCTGCTCAGCGGGGAGTCTCCTCCTCTCTCTGACCCTCCCCCCTCTCATGTGCTCTCTCTCTCTCTCTCAAATAAATAAATAAAAATCTTTAAAAAAAAATTTTTTTTAAAGACTCTGGGAATCTGACTGAGATTGGGGGTTTAACATGTAAAATCGTCCGTTGTTTTGTAAATGGTCATCGTCAGGGCTAGAAGGCAGTTTCTCCCTGGTGGGCTTCCCTATCCGTTCTGAGAAAGCACAGAAAGCAGCTAGCCTTTGAGAGAGGCAAGTGCCTAATCTGTGCTGGTAAGGAATGACCTAAAGCAATGGTTCCCAACAGGGAGGATTTTGCTCCCCATCCCTGGGTACATTTGGCAACGTGTGGGGACATTTTTGGTTCTCCTGACTGGGTGGGTGCTATTAGCATCTTGGTGTAGAGGTAGAGGCCAAGAATGTTGCAGGAGACACACTCCCACAACAAAGAATTGATCTGGTCCCAAGTACCAAGGCAGAGAAAAAAAAAATACCAAGGTTGAAAAACCCTAATTTAAGGAGTAATGGAAATGTAATAATTTAGTGACTTTGTACCAAAAGTAGATGAAAGAACCAGATTTCACTTATTCCTAGTGAAGTACTCAAAAGGTATTTTTAATTTTAAAAAACATAGATTCAAAGTTTTCTGGGGAAATGCGGAGGCCAATCATTCACCCTGAGCCACGTGCCAGGGTTTCAACTCTCAACAAGCTTTGGTCCCTGCCCTCAAGGGCATAATCCAGTCTGCAGTGGTAGTCTTCAAACTTTAAAGTGCATCAGAATCTCCTGGAGGCTTGTTAAAATCCATTGCTGGGCCCCACCACCAGAATTTCTGATTCAGTAAGTCAGTCTGGGGTGGGACCCAAGAATTTGCCTTTTTCTAACAAGTGCCCAAGGAGTGCCAGTGAAGCTGGTCCAGAATAACACTTTGAGAACCATTGCACTAAGTTGTGCAAACACCTGTGGTTTTGTTATGAACCGCGTGTTTGTGTCGTCCCCCTGCCCTCAAATTCGTAGTTTGAAATCTTAACCCCCAATGTGACAGTATTAGGGGAAGGCCTTTGGGAGGTGATTAGGTCATGAGGGTGGAGTTAATGCCTTAGAAGAAGAGACTGGGGAGAGCTTCTCTCCTCTGTCTCTGCTCTTTGCCTGGTGAGGCTATACATAAGAAGATGGCCACCTGGAAACCAGGAAGAGGGCTTTTGCCAGAAGTTTATCAGGCTGGCATCCAGCCTCCAGGACGGTGAGAAATAAATATTTGTTGTTTAAGCCACCCAATCTATGGCAATTCGTTATGGCAGCTGAGCTAAAACAGATTTTGAGGATTAACATTTGCAGTAATTGTGGCCACTTGAAAGATTTGATTGTATCTGTCAGAATGCCTTTTGGAGGAAGGAAGATTTCATAGTCCATGGCTGCTAAAGATAGACTTGGTGTTTCACTGAGAACTAGTATTATTGCTAAAAGCCCAGCTGTTTTAATTTATAGTTGTCCAAAGCCAGCAAGGTTGAACATCTTTTCATCTTAAATGAAATCTTTTTTATGTGAGCATTCATTTCAATTATCTTTTTATATATTTCTCCCGAGGTCTTGGTGAGCAAATGGTTTTAAACTCCACAATTTTGGCTAACAATGTGATGCAAGATATAGACACTAGTTCTTAAAATTCAGCACTGTTCAGTTTTGCCAAGTGAACATAAACTGAATTGCATCAAATTACAGAGAACACGGTATCTAGGATATTTTATCATTTTTACCTTTTCATTGAAGAATATAGTCAGGCAATCAAGGTAGCAAACCTCAAGCTTAGCAAGGGTTAAGTTTCCAGATTGCCACAAGTCAGAATTGACAGGAAAAGCTTTCCGTTCCATATATGTTCCAAGGAAAAGGCAAGAAGCAGCAACTCAAATTCTTGTTCCCTTCATTATCCTTTTTTTAATAGCTTTTGCATAGACTCGATTTTTGGAAGTTGTATGATGCTAATTTCGGTATATATGTCATTACAGTTTTAGCATGGATCCTTCTCCGCATACACAAGATATGCCAGACATGTGAAAAGGGGAGGGAGCCAAGCACAGGAACCTCTGGGGCACTGGTGTAACAATATTCCAAACTCAGAAGCCACTTCAACACCTACCAAATTCATGGACCTGCGGTTCAAGTCCATCTCTGAATATGGAGGGATAACCCTCCTTCCTGCCTCTCTCCCTGAGGTTCCCTGCTCTGTCCATAACTGTATTCAACATAATCCCCAAGGTGAGACCTAGAACCAATGGACAAAAGACTAAAAAGAGGCAAGATCTCCATTTGATGATTATGTAACCATTATCTCTGTTGTGGTTAATGAAATTGGACAGAGGCATTCTTTTCCCTGGATGTGTTTTTGCAGAGACTGGCTGTTCATAACTAGTAGGGTGGTAGTTAGAGTATTGGGTTATATGACCACCAAAGGCCTTTTAACTCCAAGGTGAATAACTCTAGGATTCTTTGGTCAGCATTCATTGGAGCACAGCTATGGACAGAGCATTGTGCAGGCATGGGGCATACACAAGAGACATAAAGCATGGTCTTTGCCTTCAAGAGGCATACACATATATCCACACATAAAAAATGATGGGGCGCCTGGGTGGCTCAGTCGGTTAAGCATCTGCTTCAGCTCAGGTCATGATCCCAGGGTCCTGGGATCGAGCCCCACGTTGGGCTCCCTGCTCAGCGGGGAGCCTGCTCCTGCCTCTCCCTGCTGCTCCCCCCTGCTTGTACTCTCTCTCTCTCTCTGACAAATAAATAAAATCTTTTAAAAAAATAAAATAAAATGAATAACCGTGCAAAATAACCTAGACAAAGCATTATTTTTTTGCCCTGGAACTGGTGTTAAGGATCACTAGGAGTATGTTTGGACTTGAATTCTTAGAGACTACATTATTTCGGCTGATGTGCAGCAACCAAGGAATTTTTTTTACTAGAATTGGGGGATTTATTTCCACTAGAACACTGCTTGTATAAACGTAAAGGTGAAAAGAGGGAGAAAGGTAACTCTAAAAAAATGTGGAATTCAGTGCAAATTTTGTTAGCCTACAAAAACATACAAGTATTATTCTTCCCCCCATACACATTTGAGATATTTACCTAAAATCATAAAAAGCTATGATGTTAAAAAAAATTAGAATGAGAAATAATCTTTTTAATTTGTTGTGTAAGTAAATTAATTTTGGTGTCCTAAGAATTCAATAAATTGTTTTAATGAATTCTTTCTAAATACTCACTCCTGTGTCCTCCTTACTGACAGCTATGTCAGCAGCTTCCAAAGCCTGCTTTTTTCTGAGGTCTCTGTGGCTTTCTGACACTTCTTCCACTGAGAAAGCGACTCTTTGTTTTGAATAATTCCCATTTCCTGCTAAGTGTATAAGCAACCTAGAGTATTTTGTGAGATCCATACAGATTAATGTTTCAAGCACAATAATCCTTAAACATCCTAGTTTGACTACGGAGATTATGGTAATGGGTAGAAGGTTTTGAATGAAGACTGCTTTTGAGGTTCCAAAGCTTCAAAAATCTTCGATGGAAACAAGACAACATGTTCCTATGAGATATTGATGTCATACCAGTTTTCTTAAGTTTCTCACCTACAGATTGAGACTTTCTTCCTGAAGTTTAGATTTACTATATCACATTATATTGTGAAATATGGTTTGTCTTTTCCTAAATTTAGGATTTTTTTTTTTTTTTTTAGAGTGCATGCAAGCCAGTGGTGGGGAGGGTGGTGTGAAGAGGGGCAGAGGAAGAGGGAGAGAGAGAGGGAATCCCAAGCAGGCTCCACGCTCAGCGCAGAGCCCAATGCGGGATTCAATCTCATGGCCCTGAGATCATGACCTGAGTCAAAATCAAAAGTCAGATGCTTACCAGCTGATCCACCCAGGTGTCCCTAGGATGATTATTTAAAAAAATAATTCTGGACATTTTTTATTAGGGTATTAGTGTATCCGGTGCATTAATTAGAACTTTGGTTGCTAATAAAAGTGACTAATTAAAATTAGCCAGTGTAAAAAAGGGATAAAGGTAGAAGAATGCAGCTGGGCCTCAAGAAGAGAATGACCCCCAGAACTAGAAGCCATCAAAACTCCAAGAAGTTCTTTCTCACGTCCTCTCTGTCTCTTGTCTCTGCTTCTTCATGAGGTATCATAATGAAGTACTATGCTTCATATTTGCTTCTTTCTATAAATCAGGCGTTTGTGCTCCTTCATCCACATGGCAGAGTAAGACCGGCCACTCCACAGATTCTGGATTTCATTTTATAGCTAAAGCCATATGAGAGGTTAACTGCCTCTTTCTTGATCTCAAATTCAATTTCCCCAGATAAAGAATCTGCTCGTAGTTTAATGAGCTATGGTTTGAGGGGGAGGATGACAAAGTCTCCTGGTAAAAATGTGGACACATGAGCCCACTTCCAGGGAACTGAGGGGAGGGGTAATAAGTTTTAAGAGAAACAGGAAAGGGGAAGAG
This sequence comes from Neomonachus schauinslandi, assembly GCF_002201575.2. NCBI lineage: Eukaryota > Metazoa > Chordata > Mammalia > Carnivora > Phocidae > Neomonachus > Neomonachus schauinslandi. The sequence goes on from NW_025409064.1 coordinate 295,804, forward strand.
GGCTCCTAGCTGGGCAGACATCCAATGTGTTTTATTATACTCAAGTATTATTCGGGGAATGTGTGCCTGTGTGTCTGTGTGTAGGAAGTGGCTAATTTCTAATTATCACAATCGTGCAAAGTATTATTATCTTCTTTATAAACTGAGGAGAGTGAGGCCGAGAGGTTAAATTAGCAGGCCACGATCACAGGTGGTGAACGACTGAACTTAGATTCAAATTCAAGTCTGCCTGATGCCCAAGCCTGTGTTCTGTTCACTCCACTACACTCTCTTAGTCTAGGCTCTCCTGCAGGTAGCTTGTTTGAGAATGTGACCCCAGAGAATGGTCTATGAGAAACAGAGGGATGACCCCAGGAAGGACGAAAGCCAATTCAAGGATCCTTTTTAAATTGGCAACCCTTATGAATATCTGCTACTTGATCGTGTGGCAGCTTCTGCGGAACCCTGCAAAACGCATCTCAGAATTGGCTTCCCTGAGGATCCAAGAGTGCTAAGTATTTTCCATGAGCTTCTGTCCCAGTGGTCAAGGGTGGCCCTATAGACCCTAACTGCCTGGTTTGCAGCTTGTGCATGTCTGAGGGCCTGGTGGTTCCATAGGAATCCTTTGCCACACGCCAGCGTAGCCCTGGGCCCAGAAACGAGAGTTCCCAGCACAGGCTCAAAGCAAGGTGCTGTCAGTCTGCATCTACACAAGGCTGATAGAAGCCTGTGCAGGCCTGGGCCCCAGTGACAGCTTTTGACATAAGTGGTGAAATTGAGAAGACATGAGTGGTGCCCAGAAAGCTCTGAGACATATTGACCAGTTAGAATGAGAATGTAGAATGGGAATCTCAAATGTCACCATTCCTCCGTCCGTTCAGTCATCAACCATGCCAAGTAGTATGTGAAGTGTAAGAGAAATTGAAGGGAGTCTAGCTGAGTTTCAGATACTAACCAAAAAGGAAATAGACAATATGGTAAAGCGTGGTAAGTGGTTCAGGAGAAGAATACGAAAGAATAAAAATACGGAAGAAAGACACCTAACACAGTGCGTGTGTGTGTGTGTGTGTGTGTGTGTGTGGTAGAATGTCATGTCATTTTCCTAAAACTTGGTCTTAAAACACAAATAGTAGTAGCCAATTGGGGAGAAATTTAACTATCGACTCTACGTTCCAATTAAATTTGAACATTTTAATATTACATTTCCCAAGTGAGATCATTGTGTTGTAGTTATGTAAGAGAATATCCTATTTTTAGGAGATACATGCTGAAGAATTTAAGAGTAAAGTGTCATAATGTCTGCAACTTAAATGATTCAGCAAAAGCAAATACGTATGTGGCGGTCGGGGGAGAGCAAATGAACACAAATGTGGCAAAATGTTAACAACTGATAAATATAGGTGACGGGCTAATGAGTGTTTATGGACTGATGTTACAGCTTTTTGAAATTTTCCAAGATAAAAAAACTGGAAGAAAAAATTAATTGGGGGCCATGAGCAGGGGTTGGGAGAAGGTGAGGAAGAGTGGTCTAGGATGAGATGGTGACAGGCCCCAAAGCACGAAAAGCTTGAGGCTTTTCAGAAATGGCAAGTGGTTGGGTATGACCGGACCGGAGACAGCTGATGGTGGGAGCCTGGCAAAAGGGAGGCAAGAGAAGGCGGTGAGCTGTGCAAGCGTGTCAGGCCTGCGTCCTGAAGGCCTTGGGGTGACAACTGAAGGATTCCATGCATCTTTTGTGTTTTAGGTTGGTCACATCAGCAGCAGTTTAAGAAGATCGAATTAGAAAGAGTCGAAATCATGGCAGAAGGATTAGTTCATGGGACATTACTGTGGTTCCAGGGACAAATTCTATAGGCCTAGAGGAAAATGGTGTCAAAGATCAAATGGAGAAGACACCTTTGCAACTAGATAGGACAGAAGAATCAATAGGACTTAGCCATCAAATTCACTTGGTGCAGAAGAAGGCTGATGTGGTTCAGTTCAGTTGATGACTCTCTTAAACCCAAAGGTAAAGGAAGACTCGTGGAGGGATAAAACTGTCAAGCTTCTCCAGCCATGACTGATAAATTAAGGAGACTGGTTTATACAGCAAAGATTTACTTCTCTTTCATCTCCATATCTGGTATTGCTTGGCATATTGTAGGTATTCAATAAATTCTTTTAAAAATTCTTTTTAGAAATCATGGTGGTGGATAGTAACGTGCTTCCTTCAGTTGCTGATACTCAGGGGAAATATGCTCTATATTTTGTTAATGTTTTCTCCCTGAGGGTTAAGCATTTGGTGAACATCTGTCTCCAAACACCTGTTGGACTGGTTTACGTGCAATCTACAGTGAACACATGCCAGGGTAGGGCCATTTAAAGTACCTGCACTTTTTTAAACTACCAGATGTGTCTAGAATTAATTTTGTCTTCGATCAGTTAGTTTATTGTCTCAGTTTAGAAAGTACAGATATTTCTGATTCTTAGTGAACTTGATATATGAAGTGTGCATTTACAGAATTTGCAAAGTAGGAAACATTTCTATTTCATATAACATCAGTTTTCACATGTAAAAATTTCCTCCTGGTGGTGATACTTGAGTAGCAGTGACAGAACAGATATGGTGCGGAAGCCAAGCTCACCTAGACATTGCAGATACCCTGGCAAAAGAGGTGGCCTGGGTGTGTCATCAGATGATCCCTAGGGATGGGAGCAATTCCTTTGGTGGGTGGTGAGCTGAACAAAGGAGGCAAGTAAATGGTAGATCGTTAGATCTTCAAGAGACTCCCAAAGTCAAGGAAACACTGAAGATGTCAGGCCTCAATTTAGATTTTTTGTCCTTGACATCCCTCCCCACCGTGTTAGGAAGACCATGTGCTGCCACCCTGCCCAGCCACAGACTTATCACACCTGTTACAGTAGCTGATAATTGCCTGCTTTCCTCCTTTGACTTTACCTAAGTGCTATGAAAGCCACCCACTTTTGTGTCTCTAGCATTTCATATGGTGCCTAGCACAAGGTCAGTGCCCCATAGGTTTTACAAGTATGAATGAACATATGGACAAATGCACACACATGACTTTCTAAAAGGATCACAGCTCCCAATAGTCAAAATCGGCTTAACCCTTTTCTTTGTAATGAGTTTCAATTTAGTGTTTTAAAGAAAACATGAGATTTTTTAGTAGTACACACACACATTCCATTCAGAGTCCTAGTAAATATTAACTTGTAAAATAATAAGCTCGTGCTTTAAAAATTAGTGTTGTTTTAGGACCTGCCAAATATAGGACTGCTACCCCAGATCTTTCAGATACGGGCCAGACCTTTTTCTGATTCTTTTGATTCCAAAAAAAAATAAAATTTCAGGACACCAAGAAAGAAAGCAGCCCAAAGGAGCTCACACTGTCCCTTTATTTACTATCAGGAACACTGTTCGTAGTGACTGCACAGTGTTATCCAAGGCCAGCACATCGATTGATCTTAGGGACAGACCCTGAGGAGTTAGTCCACAACTCACAGCACAGCTTTGTGGGCAACTGCTTCCATGGGAGACATGCTCTGACTCTTTTATATGTCCCCTAGGGCCACAGCTGTAGGTCCTGAGTGACATCTTATCATAACTCAGTGGAAACACTGAGAAGCAAGCAAGCATAATTCTGGGCAAAGAACTTCTCTCATAAAATTTTTGCAAACTACATATTCTCTAATTTTGTTACAGTGCATATAATTTATCTTTTGGGAATGAAGCATGCAGATCTTGATGTAATTTGTGTACTAGTCACTGCCTATTAATGAAACACCCTTCTTAGTTGAAGGGAAAAATTTTTAGTGATTTCAGAGTTTCCCGTAACAGATGCTTATGTCCCTGTTTAAAAACCTGAAATATAGTGGTGTTATTATTGCAAGTTCTCATAAGAAAACACCATTAGAGAAAACGCAAAAAAATGATGAGAAAGGGCTGTCCATTATATAGTGAAAATTTTTATTTTCTCCTAAACATAGGTGACTAACTCAGACCTTTATTTTATTTTTTTAATGCTACAGTCCTGTTGGTAAAGACCCTTATCCCATGTTATTAGATAGCTATTGCAAAAATAATGCTGTATAACAAGTTACCCCAAACACAGTCGTTTACAATAACATGTATTTATTCTCATACTCATGGGTCTCAAGCTGATCAAGGGTAGCTTATATAGGATGGGCTCAGCTGGGTTGCTCTGCTTCAGGCTGTGGGTAAAGGACATTAATATTTACTCAAATGAAAATAACCTTGCCCTATATGATGTTCATTAGGTTTTGTCACCATACATAATTATTAAACTTTCACCGTAAGTGTTTAGCAACAGTATTTTATGAAATGAAAGGATAAAGTAAGAAAATTTATAACCAAAACAGTGCCTTGCCTGCAGTAAGTTCTTAAATAATATTTGGAAAAAGATAAAGCAATGAGTTTTTAAAAACTCAGAAATGATAAAAATTTTCTGACAACTATAACATTTAAAAGCAAACCTTGGGGAAATTCTGTTTGACAAAGCTAAACAGCAGACCACTTCCCCCATTCACTTTGTTGTTAATTATGTTCAAAACATTCTCAGGAGGATTTCAGGTCTAACGTGGCCAATTGAGCATATTTATCTCTGCTCCCTGCCTAAAACCCATGAAAACGATAATAAATGAATAAAATAGGTATGAACACATTTTGAAAGATGGAAGACAGGACAAGTGGTAACGAACAGCAGAAAGCTGAAACCTGCCTTCAAGAGTGTGTGTTCACGTGCGGAGAGGTGTTAAGTCAAATTTCAAAAATGGAGGCCTTTCAGTACCTGTGAAGTTGGGTCTGGGGCAAGGTTGAAAGCTAAAGAATTTTTAAAAATTATGTAAAAATTCATCAAGGGGCGCCTGGGTGGCTCAGTCGTTAAGCGTCTGCCTTCTGCTCAGGTCATGATCCCAGGGTCCTGGGATCGAGCCCCGCATCATCAGGCTCTCTGCTCAGCAGGGAGTCTGCTTCTCCCTCTCCCTCTGCCCCTCCCCATGCTCGTGCTCTTTCAAATAAATAAAATCTTAAAAGGCATCAAACTTTCAGATCCCCTTATCCAACAATACAGTTAAAGAAACCACTTCTCCCAAAGCATAAAATGTGAGGTTCAGTCTTAAGCACTAACAGAACGTTCTGTGATGAAGGAAATGTTTTATATCACCATTGCCCATCATCACGTGGCTCAACAGTCAGTGTGGCTGGTGTGACTGAAGAACTAAATTTTTAATTTAATTTTAATTAACTTAAATTCAAATGGCCACATGTGGCAGCTACCATGCAGGGCAGTGCAGCTCTAGACCCAGGGACACCAGGCACTGCTGAGAACAGGGATGGACTATCTTACTGAGTAATGGAAATTAAGTAAAATTCTACATAGTGAATGGTAAGATCTGTCAACCCTCTCTACTGTTTGGGGCCCAGATTGGAGGATTCCTTCCTGAGGAAGTCGACCTGCCAGAGAGGAAAGATCTATAACCCCCACGGTGTGGCTGGCACTCCGCCTCCTCGTCCTGTGTGCGGCAGGCACCCCCCTCCCCCTCGGAGCTCCAAGGCCTTTTTTTAAATGCCTCACTCTTAAATATGATGAGGCAGCCAAGGATCACCACACATTTGAGGAAAGCTGGCCCAAAGAGAGATAAACAGAAAAAGGGAGCCGAAAGCAAGATATTAACAGAGAGCATAAGAAAAAAATTTTTTTTTACTTTCTTAGAAAAGAGAAGACATTGCAACAATGAAACAAGATCAGGATGCTATTTTAAAAAGCAGGAAAAGAATTTTAAATGTCTCGGAGATGAAAAAAATAATAAGACAAAAACGCAGAGAAATATTGGAAGATAAAGTTGAGATGTCCTCTCAGAAAATAAACCAAAAAGAAAATACGAAAGGCAAGTTATGAGCATTAGAGTTCCAGAAAGAGGGGCGCCTGGGTGGCTCAGTCGTTAAGCGTCTGTCTTTAGCTCAGGTCATGATCCCGGGGTCCTGGGATCCAGCCCCGCATTGGGCTCCCTGCTCAGCGGGAAGCCTGTTTCTCCCTCTCCCACTCCTGCTTGTGTTCCCTCTCTTGCTGTGTGTGTTTCTGTCAAATAAATAAATAAATAAATCTTTAAAAAAAAAAAAAAAGAGTTCCAGAAAGAAAGAAGAACTAGAAAAGGAAAACGGAAGAAAAGGAAGAATTTACCAAAGAAGCAGTTCCCGAAAATTTCTCTAAAATGAAAAAAGTAAATACTCAGATTGAAAAGGCTGAGTCCCCAGCCAAAAAAATGGGGAAAAGCCTCACGCCAGCCAACAGAAGTACATACATCTCTTCAGCCAAGGCCATGTACAAAAATATTTATGGCACCACCATCTTTCATAGCCAGAAACTGGAAATAATGAAAAGCCCATCAACAGGTAAAATTATTCGCAGTATGTTCAGATAATGAACAAGAATGAATGAATGACCATTACATGCAGGTGACACGGCTGAATCTCACAAACTTCATGGTGAGTGAAAGAGACCAGTAGTAAAAGAATACATACTGTATGACTTCATTTCTATAAAAATTCAAAAACAGGCAAACTCTGGATCTATGATGTTAGAAATTAGGATAGTGGTTACCACTAGGGGCAGGCAGGGGCTGGAAGCAGGCTCTTGGTAGTAGTCCGTTTCTTAATCTAGGTACTAGTTCCACAGTACATGTGAATTGTGTAAAAATTCATTGAGTTGATATTTATGATTCTTGCTGTCTTCTGTAAGTATATTATTCTTCAGTAAAAAGCTGACATTTCAGGAAGTTCCATACCCAAACACATCATAGTGAAATTTAGAACCAGAGATAAAACCCTATAGAGTGTGACTGAGTAGGGGTGGGGAGATAAAAGGATAAAGACAGAAAATAACTTAAGACTTCTTAAAAATGATGTTGGAAACTACAAGACAATGGAGGAGTGCCTGTAACATTCCAAGGGATTATTATTTCCAACCTTAACAGTCAGGTGAGGAGGTGATACAAAGATGTTTCATGAAACAGTCTCAAAAAATGTGCATCCATGCATCCTTTCACAGGCGGTTTCTAGAAGATACTACTTCACAGAAGTAAGAGAACAGGGAAGACAGTGTCCAGGAAGCAGAAAAGACGGAAAGAGAATCTCCAAAATGGTAAAAAGAAATCCCAAAACTACCACCCTGCAACAGGCTAGCAGTGCATCTGTGTGGCTTATGGCAGGAGGACAAGGGTTCTAGAAGGGATACTGCCGAGGTGTAGTCTGAGGTGTGAAAGGAGGTGAACAGCTCTCTTGGAGAGTAGGGTGGTGAATGGTGGTGAGCACATAGAAACGTAAGCAAATGAAAACAGAAAAGATAATTCCTGACTATAGGAAAACAAAGACGTACAGGAAAGGGAATGTCATGATGGTACACTACAGTGAACAATATTTACATTTTATAAGTGTTGAAAAATGGCTTAATTTTTTTAAACCTTCATATTAGGAAATTAAGGGGGGAAAAAGCACATTGTGTCATGAGAAAGAAGTTAGGAACAAGGTCTGAGTCCTAATAGGCTATGAAAGGAGGTCAATACTATCAGTACTGTGTGTGTATAATACTTTGATAATTAATTTTCAAAACAGTAATCATGAGAAAAAAAATAATTGGTCCATCTGCAACACAGTAAGAATTGTTCCTTACAGTAACTTCTATTTAACTGGAGAAAAAGTTTTCCATTTCTTGATCATAAAGTGCACTTTAGTGTTTTTGTCCAGTTCTGTTAATGTTAGAAAATCAAATTTAAAGCACAATGTTAGAAAATCAAATTTAAAACATGCTTCTGTTTTCTGAGTTAATGTTCTTTATAATAATTACAAAAGTGGACTTATATTATTTGAGTGTGTTGCTTAGCTTTTGCTTAGAGTGTATTCCTGTCACAACTGTGTGGGGAAAGAGGAAAAAAAAAAAAAGGTGTGCATTAGTTCAAGTAAGTGGAATAATCAAATTTAGTAAGCATGGCACCTGACCTCTTTGTAGTTTTCCTGCTAAAGCAGTTAATCCTAGAAATTTTTATTCCAAAGGCCCAGGTGGTTAAAATGGGCCTGGTGGAAAAAGATGCTCCTTCCTCTCTTCTTACTAGCATTACTCATCCTTTTGGCTTCGAGAAAGTAGCAGCACACACATACATGCACACGCACACACCCTTTTTACGCACACACCTTTTAACAAAGTCTTTCATTCCTCCAGAGTGGTGAATTTCACAAGAAGTTCTCTATCATTTTCATGAGAAGCAATTTATTTTTTCCAAATCTTGACAATTAGGAAACTTCAGAATGAACTGAGCAAGTATGGAAGTTCTCCCCTTATCTTCTCTGAGGGCCGACAAAATAGAGCTTCCGATTAACTCCTTCTGTTTGTGCTTCAGGCTTGTCAACACAGGGTTTGAAGTTTGTGATCACTTTGTGAGAGGGCAGATGGAGAAAGCCCAAATGGGGAAAGCTCTAGAGAGGAGTCTTCTTATCCAAGTTGTCATGATCAGGGGCCCCACAGAAAATACGAATAACACGACACAGACTCGGGAAATCAGCACTCATTCACATTCCCTCTCTTAACCTATGTCAGCCTTTGACCAGTCTCGTCAGTGTTGTAAACGGGAGACAGTGCAAACCAAATTGATAGCAGGGTGAAAATGCAGATCTTCAAAAAGATGGAAGATTCCATGGAGTCCTTAAAAGTGCTGTTCAAAAACCGCCTAAATCACAGGAAAGAGATAGTTTCACAGAAACTAGAAAAAGAATCACTAAGGATAATACCATGAGAGATGCCTCAAAAAGAGTGATGTGAATTTTTAAAAATTTGAGGGAGGCCCTTGGAAAATTGATGAGCTCTTCCTTTAATATTTGTGAGAAAAAAAATAAAACGACCATTTTAGTAATCAAGCTGTACAACGCAAACCTGAAGTGAAGGGTATTACATTGTGCCAGTACATATTGTTGTCAGATAAAATATAGCCCTTGAAGTCAGTAATTTACTCACTTTGTTCATTCTGAGAACTAGCATGATATTGCAATAATATCTAAATTTTGATCAACATAAAAAGAAGTCAACATTTTCATAGTATTAAGTTTCATCAATTAAGCCTTCTTTCCCCCAAAAAAGATTTATCTACAAAATTTAGCAGTGATTTAAGTGAATTCATTTTTAATTTTTTAATTTTTTTTATTTTTTTGAAGATTTTATTTATTTGACAGAGAGACACAGCGAGAGAGGGAACACAAGCAGGGGGAGTGGGAGAGGGAGAAGCAGACTCCCCGCCGAGCAGGAAGCCCGATGCGGGGCTCGATCCCAGGACCCTGGGATCATGACCTGAGCCGAAGGCAGACGCTTAACGACTGAGCCACCCAGGCGCCCCAAGTGAATTCATTTTTTAAAAAGTTTTTATTTATTTGAGAGAGAGAGAGTGCACAGGGGCAGGGTGGGGGTGGGCCTATGGGAAGAGCAGGGGAGAGGGGAGGGGAGGGGCAGGGGAGGGGGAAGGGCAGAGGCAGAGGGAGAAGCAGACTCCCGCTGAGCAGGGAGTCCAATGCAGGGCTCAATCCCAGGACCCAGGGATCATGACCTGAGCCAAAGTCAGATGCTTAACCAACTGAGCCACCCAAGCGCCCCCTAATGAATTCATTTATGTGGACTTTTCTGGTGTCAGTTTCTTTGGATATAAGGATCTCCTGGAGTACTTTTAAAATGTATTATTTTGGGGCGCCTGGGTGGCTCAGTCATTAAGCATCTGCCTTCGGCTCAGGTGGTGATCCCAGGGTCTTGGGATGGAGCCCCGCATTGGGTTCTCTGTTCAGCAGGAAGCCTGCTTCTCCCTCTTCCACTCCCCATGCTTGTGTTCCCTCTCTGACGTCTCTCTCTGAGTCAAATAAATAAAATCTTTAAAAAAAAAAAAGTTTAAAAAAAACAAAATATACTATTTTGTAGGTGTTTGTTATTTTTTATATTGATTAATGTGTATGCTTAAAGAATATGTACCGTGACTCAGGAGTGCAGCGTATAATATTTAACACTTTTCTATAGATTAAAGCACAGCCAACACTAAACATAGTTTTTTACTTACTTAACATGAGAGGTACAGAGATGAATAAGATATATTTCCTGCCTTCATACAGCTCACAGTCTAACAAGGAAAACAGAATGATACAAACAAATAATCACAATGCAAGTACTTTGTAAAATGCACATAGATGGCACAGGAGATTATCTGAGTGCACAAAGGAAGTATATTCCTTAAAAAGAGGGGCTTCGGGGCACCTGGGTGGCTCAGTCGGTTAAGCATCTGCCTTCAGTTTGGGTGGTGATCTCGGGGTCCTGGAATGGAGTCCCGCTTTGGGCTCCGGGCTCAGTGGACAGTCTGCTTCTCTCTCTCCCTCCCCTCCCCCCCCCCCCCCCGCTCATGTGAGCTCTCTCTCTCAAATAAATAAATAAAATCTTTAAAAAAAAAAAAAAAAAAGAGGGACTTCAAAATACAAATCTTTGGATATTATTTTGTCTTCACTGATTTGCATTTCGATGTTCTGCCCTTTAATGAAATGCTTTCATTAAAGGGCATTGTAAGAAATAAATTTTATATATATAATGGAATTCTAACTGCATTTGCTATAGGAAGGCAGTTTAGAGCATTGTGATTTCTCCATCATTTTTGTGAAATCTACTCCATACCCCCAACCCCTCCCCCCCACGCCCCCCAACCCTGTTTCGGTAGGGCCCCAGATATAGGCACCTTGCCCTGAGGTCCACTAACTGGAAAGCCTGGGTTGAATGCAGGGGTGAATGTCACAGGCTCTAGGGCCAAGAGAGAAGGGTGAATGCACTACAAAGCCAGGGGGACAGATGAGGAGGCCCAAAGAAGAGTAAAAAAGTTTCACAGAGGGTTGGAGGTAGAAACTAGAGCAATTTCCTCAGCCAAAGAGGATAACTGCAGTTGTTTTTTACTATGGGTGGCCATGCCCCTAGACTAGATGGGAAGGGAATATAGCTCACTGCTTAAGATTCTCTGAGAACATAGGCAAAACCCTAGATCCCCAGGGGAAGTGTATGATTCTTCTCTAACCATAAAATTATGTAATTGTCTCCCCTTTTAACTTTGGTCTTAAATTGTGGTAAAATACACCTAAAATTTATGATCTTAACCATTGTTAAATGTACAATTTAGTACTAATAAAGTACAAGTATACTTTAATGTTAAGTATATTCACATTGCATCTCAGCTCCTGGCAACCACCACTCTTTCTCTTTCTGTGAGTTTGCTTACTTTAGATGCCTCATATAAGTGGAATCTCACTGTAGGTGTCTTTTTGGGACTGGCGTATTTCACCGATCATAATGTCCCCAAGGTTCATCTGTGTTGTAGCAAGTGACAGAATTTCCTTCCTTTTAAGGCTAAATAATATTCTGTTGTGTGAATATGCCACTTTTTGTTTATGGATATTTGGGTTGCTTCCATCTTTTGACTATGGTGAAGAATTCTTTTATGAACATGGGTATAGGGGCACCTGGGTGGCGTCTGCCTTCAGCTCAGGTCATGATCCCAGGGTCCTGGGATCAAGCCCCACATCAGGCTCCCTGCTTGGCAGGAAGCCTGCTTCTCCCTCTCCCACTCTCCCTGCTTGTGTTCCTGCTCTCGCTATCTCTCTCTCTGTCAAATAAATAAAATCTTAAAAAAAAAAAATGATCATGGGTATAAAAATATCTCTTTGAGCTACTGCTTTCAATTCTTTTGGATATATATCCAGAGTGGGATTGCTGCGTTCTTTTGTAATTTTATTTTTAATTTTTTGAGGAACCACTATACTATTTTCCATGGTGGCTATCAACAATGCACAGGGGTGCAATTTCTCCACATCCTTGCCAACACTTGTTATTTTCTGTGTTTTTTTGTAGTAGCCATCCTAATGGGTGCGAGGTGGTATCTCATTGTGGTTTTGATTTGCATTTCTTTGATGATGAGTGATGTTGAGCATCTTTTCATATGCTTTTGGCCATTTGTATATCATCTTTGGAGAAGGATCTATTGAAGTTTCTTGCCCATTTTTAAGTCAGGTTATTTGATTTTTGTTGTTCTTGAGTTGTAGGAGTTCTTTATATATTCTGGATATTAACCCCTTATCAGATATGATTTGCAAATATTTTCACCCTCATGTGGATTGCTTTTTCACCCTGTTGATTGTGTCCTTTGATGCACAGAATTTGATACATTTGACATCCCATTTGTCTATTTTGATTTTTTTTGCCTGTGCTTTTTCTTTAAGTGGCATATCTAAGAAATAATTGTCGAATCCAATGTTGCAAAATTTCCCCTCTATGTTTTTCCTAGGATTTTTATAGTTTTAGGTATTTAATTCATTTGGAGTTAATTTTTGTATATGGTGTAAGGTAACTTCCAATTTCATTCTTTTGCATGTGGATATCCAGTTTTCCCAGCACCATTTATTAAAAAGACTGTTCTTTCCCCCATCAAATGATCTTGGCTCCCTTGTTGAAAATCATTTGACCATATATTCGAGGGTTTATTTCTGGGCTCTCTATTCTATTCCATTGGTCTATATGTCTATCTTTAATCCCCTTTTACCTTTGATGGCCAGGAAGCTTCCCAGCTAAATTCAGAGCTCAACGATAACATTGATGTGGCCCTTCATGATGTGAAAGTTGATGTTCTCTTTTTTTCTTGCCATGGCCTTGAACTTTTTCTCTTATTTAAGTTTTTCCTGGTCCAGATTCTTGATTCCTATTTCTGTTTTATTAGTATACTGTGGTCTATGCTCTTATGGTGAAGGACCCTATATCCCCTATGGATAGAATAAGGCAGCCCATCACTCACATGCTGCCACTGGAATGCTCACTGTCTCATTGCAGAGGCCCCGCCTCACACGTGCAGCAATGCAAGACAGAATCTGTGTCACCACATGCAGGATCGTGTATTAAGCTCTGGGAGATAGAAAAGGAAGAGAACAACGTGGGACAGAATGTCCAGGGCAGGTTGTACTCGGACTGGACGTCTAAGGAATGTTACTGTTTGGATTGATAGCCACAGAGCATAGATAAAACAGAGCTTTCCCTCAAAAGGGGGAGCCTTGTAAGGCTAAAATGACAGGCAGGGGCGCCTGGGTGGCTCAGTTGGTTAAGCATCTGCCTTTGGCTCAGGTCCTGATCCCAGGGTCTTGGGATCGAGTCCCGTTTCGGGCTCCCTGCTCAGCGGGGAGCCTGCTTCTCCCTCTGCCCCTCACCCGACTTGTGCTCTCTCTTTCTCACTTTCACTTTCTCAAATAAATAGGTAAAATCTTAAAAAAAATTAAATTAAATTAAATTAAATTACATGCTGGACTGACCCGGGCCTGGGCCTGAGGATGCAACTTGAGTGAGGATGTGTGAAGTGGCTGAGAATGGGAAGGTGGAAGGGACCAGCTCATGAAAGAATACCAGAATGAGGAATTTGGATGGACCTTAATCTTTTTCACATGCCCACCTACCTGGGGAGATCAAGATGGTCTCTTCCAGGATAGAGTGGAGAGTTTTCAAACTAGGGGTTTTAACCAACATTGTTTTTTTTGTTTGTTTGTTTGTTTTATGAAAGAAAATTTCGCAATGCTTTGCAGATAGCAAGTAGAAGTGTTGTTGCAGTTGCGTGTATGTACATGCTGGGTCACAGGGTGAAATGCAGTCAAAAGTTGGAAGGACACTGGTGTAGAAGAAATTCTGTGGTTCTGGTACAGATTTAAAATGAGACCCCCTCACATTGAGCCCTGTGAGAGCACACCACGGTACTGTGAAGTCTCTGGGCTGTGGCGACACAGATGTCCCCCCATCTGTCCAATCCCAGCAGGGGACGTTGCAGGGGGTACTGGCTTCAAGACCCTTTGCTCAGCCCCACTCCTCACTTCTGATGAATCCTTCACTTTACCCTCCTGAATGTGAATCCATGTAGCATGCAGTGGAAAGAGTACCTGTTTTAGACTCAGTGGATCTGGACTTGAAGCTAGTTCAATCACTCACTAACAAAGGTGTGAAGCCATTCGGAGCCCCAACTGCCTCTTCTGTAAAAATGGGGAGAAATAAGATAGATGGAATCACAGTGACGATTTAATGTCCCCTTCAAACAAGCTATATATATTCTACTTCTAGGAGTAAATCTACGTAAGTACTCATGTGCCAAGATTCACATACATGGATGGTTGGTTGCAGTCTTACTTATAGGACCAAAACTTTAGAAGCACATAAATCCCTCATAGGGGATTGATTTTTTTTTAATTACGATGTATCAGTAGATTGGAATACTATGTAACTATTAAAAAGAATGAGGTGTACCTAGATCTACTGATATGGAAAGATATTTGCAACACGATTTTTTTAAAAGATTTTATTTAAGATACAGAGAGAGAGTGCGCACACACACACATGAGCGGGGGGGGAGGGGCAGAAACAGGCTCCCCACGGAGCAGGGAGCCCAGATAGATGCAGGGCTCGATCCCAGGACCCTGGGATCATGACCTGAGCCAACGGCAGCCGCTTAACCAACTGAGCCACCCAGGTCCCTCCTATTTGCAACACCGTTAAGTGGAAAGAAACAAGTTGTAAAATCATGATCCATATTTATTTATTCATTCATTCATTCATTCATTTATGTATTTATTTATTTCTTTTTAAAGATTTTATTTGTGAGGTAAGCGAGTGTGAGGACACACCAGTGGGGGGAGGGCCAGAGGGAGAGGGAGAAGCCGACTCCCCACTGAGCAGGGAGCCTGATGATGTGGGGCTAAATCCCAGAACCCTGAGATCGTGACCTGGGCCGAAGGCAGACCCCTAACTGAGCCACCTCACATGCCCCTCCATTTTTAAAAATACATAGATTTTTTTGATATGCGTAAAGGAATGCTACAGTAGCCTAAAGACGGGTATCGTAGTGATCTCTGGAAGTCAGAATTGTGAGGGACTTTAAATTTCTGTTTTGTCAATTTTTCTGTTTTTACGGTGGATAAAATTAGCTGGATATACATATATGCATGCACATGCTTGTGTTACCTAGCACAGTAATTCTGGGCAGACAGACCATCTTGGTAGTGAGTGGTTATTTACAAGTATTCACTTTCAGCATGGGTGGTCTGCATCTTTAAATCGAATATTTCTGTAGCAGTGGGACCATTGTGCCTGGGGTTTCTGTGTGAAAATATACCTGTTTTTCTTTCCAGATAGACTGATTATTGTAGTTGAGGCCTGTTCTCTTTTCCCCTTTAATCGGTGGGCTCAGGGCACCATTCACAGGATATGCCATCATTCGTTTTAATTTTTAAAATTGTAATAGCAGTTAAAGCTCATCTTAAATATTCAAACAACACTGAGGTTTATCAGGTAAAAATTGAAAGTCCCCATTCTCACCCCTGTCCTTTAGTCCCACCACCCAAGAATGGAGATTGTTCAGTGTATGGTCTTCAGAACGTCTATGCATATGCAAATGTCGTGTGTATATTTCTGTTACACAAATAAGATCATATCATATATACCAATAAACATCTTCCCATATTATAGATTTTTTTTTAAGTTTTTATTTATTTATTTGACAGAGACAGAGATAGTGAGAGCAGGAACACAAGCAGGGGGAGTGGGAGAGGGAGAAGCAGGCTTCCCGCCGAGCAGGGAGCCCGATGTGGGACTCGATCCCAGGACCCTGGGATCATGACCTGAGCCGAAGGCAGATGCTTAACGACTGAGCCACCCAGGCATCCCCCCATATTATAGATTTAGATGTAGTGCATCCTTCATAAGAACCGCATAATAGTCCACTTTGTAGGAATATCGTAATTTATTTCACCGTTCCCTCTTTTGTTAAAATTCTTTTATTTTTATTTAAAAGATTTTATTTATTTATTTGTCAGAGAATCAGAGAGAGAGAGAGCAAAGCAGGGGGAGCTGCAGGCGGAGGGAGAAGCAGGCTCCCCGCCGAGCAGGGAGCCCGATGCGGGGCTCGATCCCAGGACCCTGGGATCATGACCTGAGCCGAAGGCAGACGCTTAACTGACTGAGCCACCCACGTGTCCCTAGTGTTATAATTCTTGCTGTTGCTAGCAGTGCCCCCAAAATATTTTTACACGTATGGTTGCCCACTTCAGTGAGGGTAGGATAAATTCTAACAAGTGGAATTAGTGTTGTTCAAAAAACACCTACACGAGTAATAATTATTACCATGTTGCACTAATTTATACTTATACCAGCAGTGACTGTATCAGTTCCTTTCCCCCATACACACCCCTTCACCTAGATTGTAATTATTGTTATTTTAAAGTCTGATATATGAAAAATGGATCCAACTGTTTATTTTGAATTTTCTTTGATTGAAGATGAACATCTCTCTGTTGCCACATCTCTTTGGAAATGTTACGCGTGTCTGTAGATCCAGCAGGAAGGTTGGCCCGAAGTCTGCACT
This sequence comes from Neomonachus schauinslandi, assembly GCF_002201575.2. Taxonomy (NCBI): domain Eukaryota; kingdom Metazoa; phylum Chordata; class Mammalia; order Carnivora; family Phocidae; genus Neomonachus; species Neomonachus schauinslandi. The sequence goes on from NW_025409064.1 coordinate 312,241, forward strand.
CCTGGTTAAATGGTGGTGGGGTTATATTAATATGCTTAGAAACGGGGAGAGACAGCCTTTGAGATGCTAGTCTGCAGTCTTCCCGGTGTTCGCTCCACTGAAATAAACTCCTTTCTTGTTTTGCCATCAAAAAAAAAAGGAAAGAAAAAAAAATGCTTGGAAATGTGGTCCAGGGTAGAGCATTAGGAAGAATAGAGCAGATAGTACGATCTAGTATAGTCATAGTTTCGTATTTGGACATCCATGGCAGGGATGGGGGACAGGTTGGATGATGGCATATTTCTATGCATAGAAATCAATAATTGTATGGCTGCTGATTCAGCAATCCTGAGTTCCTCACCTAACTGAAATGGGTCATTTATTCCAGTTCAACTTTTTTTGAAACTACGGAAATCTTGTCCACTGTTCTCTGTGTACTTTTCCCCACAGAATCTGACATGCTATTGATTTCAGCATCTGGAAGAGTCCATACCAGTTTATCAAGCGTGCATGCATCAGCTAGCGGTGCCTCATAAGCCTAAGGGATTTCATGAGACTTCGTTAGAATTACTGCTCGGAAATGGTCATGTTTTAAACCTCTGTGAGGAAACTTGTCAATGTGGCAAAATGTAGGCAGAGCCTTCGATGCAGAAAGAATGTTCAGATATCTTTACAACCAGTTTTTTGGTGATAGCTCCGTCACTTCTTATCTCCTTAGTTGTCAATGGTAGGTACGGCATGCATTGCCCAGCGCAGGTGAACTATTAAGTTTGTTCCCATACGCATTATTTCCGCCTTTCAGAACTAGCAGGCTTGGGGGCGCCTGGATGGCTCAGTCGTTAAGAGTCTGCCTTCAGCTCAGGTCATGGTCCCAGGGTCCTGGGATCGAGCCCCACGTCGGGCTCCCTGCTCCGCGGGACGCCTGCTTCTCCTTCTCCCATTCCCCCTGCTTGTGTTGCCTCTCTCGCTGTGTCTCTCTGTCAAATAAATAAATAAAATCTTAAAAAAAAAAAAAAAAAAAGAAAGAAAAAGAAGAACTAGCAGGCTTGGTTCAAGCGAAAGCCTGTCTGAGCAGGGACATCACTAAGGGGAGGGGCAGGTAGAGAGACTGACCTCCAGGCACACTGTGCCGGGACCAGACAAGGAACTCACGGCCACCACAATCTTGTTCATCAGTTAAGACATGTTTATTGGTTTTGCCATCTTAGGATCCAGAGATACCTACTTGTAAAAGGACATGATTCTTTCTGACTACTCAAGACCTCCAAAAGCATCTCAACCCCGGGGCACCTGAGTGGCTCAGTCGGTTGTGTCCAACTCTTGATTTTGGCTCAGATCATGATCTCAGGGTCGTGGGATCAAGCCCAGCGTCAGGCTCTGCGCTGAGCATAGAGCCTGCTTGGGATTCTCTCTCTCCGTCTCACTCTGCCCCTACACTGCCCCACTTGAGCTCTTCTCTCTCTCTTAAAAAAGAGAAAAAAAAAGGGCATTTCAATCTCATACAAATCTCAGGTAAGAAATTTTCCCCTGTTTTGGATTTTTTTTTTTTTTTTTTTTTGTAGCTTCCATGAGGTAAGCCCAGTGGTTCTCATCTGTGTTTATACCTATCAGCTTTTCCCCCGTGGACTTCATATCTTGAGATTTCATGTCTTCCAAACACGCTGCATTTACGACTAGTTCATTTTTTTTTTTTTAAGTCAAGCAGATGTGTGTACAACTGCACATAGGACGTCTGGTCAACCTGTGGCGACCAGTGTTACCTCACGAATTTAGTCAAAGGCAAGGGAAGGTGCTGTGTTAGTACTTTTGTGGGTAAACATGATCTTACCTTCCCCCCACCACAGTAGTTACCTTCTTTGTTTTCCTAAAAAGGGAAAGATTCTGGACTGAGAACGCCTTAAGTTATCCCTTCTAAATGGTACAAATTTCCTTTATCCCACCCCTCTGAATTTCCTAAGTCGTTTGTGGTTGGCCCCACAAGAGGGTACGGGGTTCAAGGTCACCCACTTCACCCGAAAAAAGACAGGGCACATTTTACAGTTTGCTGGTTAACAGAAGACCCGAGTGGAAAGTTTTACACAGAAAACAGCCTAGGAAGTGAGTGGCCCGGTCGCTGGCACAGCATCGAGTTCCCTGTCCAGGGTCAGGTTGTTAAGACCACGTGAGGATGAGATGCTATAAAAGTGTCTGCCTTTTCCAGTTCAGTTTTACCAGAGTCCATAAATCCACTGACAGTTTTCTTTAAATGGTCATTCTCAACTTTAAATACAATTTAAAAATAACACCTGGTTCCCTTTTTAGAAGTTTGATATGTGAGGTAGGGTGTGGATTTGGGGGTTATGGAAGGCACTGTAAGAAAAGAACACAAGTTTTTTCATGATTAGACATATTTGACTTTGAACCCTGGCTTCACCAAGTATTTGGCTATGTGACCTTGGGAGAGTTACTTTGAAGCCTTGGTTTGCTTCTCCATGAGTGGGAATACTACTTCCTCGCCGTCTCGTGAATAATAAATAACAAATAAGAAATGGCACAGCCTGGTGCCCGGCATGGGTCTGAGCTCAGTGAGGGATAGCTTGCCCGTCTCCCTCCCCACCTCTTTGTGTGTCACATGGAATTAGAGCCTTCTATTTCGTGTGTATTTAAGGGACCCTGGATGCTACGGGCTGATGCTGGCTGAGGAAGTGATGGTCCATGAGGGGAGGAGGAGGTAGCAGACAGGTAGTCCTGTGTTGCCCACAGAAGCAAGTCCCCTGAGCCACTGCAGACTGGAGGACCTCTGAGGAAGGTCAGAAGAGGCTCAGCTGTGGGAGCTCTCACCGTATTCAGGCTTGACTTACCTGGGCACACTGCCAGCTCAGGTGTGGCCTGCTCATCCCCTATAGGCGAGGGGAAGCCGCGCCTCCCGGGACTAGTGGAAGGGCCAGGTGAGAGTAGGTTGAGGGTTCTGTCCATCGTCCTGCCTGTGGCCAGTGCCTTCTCTCCCTGAAGTCTCTCTTAGAACCGAAGCTTCAGTCCTGGCAAACAGGAGCCGAGGGACCTATATCCAGGTCCCACCAACTGCCTCCCCAGGCAGGGTCCTGTTCGCTTTCTGAAATAAGGACTCCTTCCAGCTTTCTCTCCTACCTCCGCGGAGAGCGAGGAGGCTCAGCACCTGACCCACCGCAGACACTGCTCTGGGGAGGATGCCTGAGCTGCCCAGGACCCAGGCTACTTGCTGGAAGTGCAGGCTCCCTGCCCCCTTCTTGACCTACCTGGCCCAGAAGCCTGCAGGGCAGTGGGATGCAAAGAAAAAGACCATCCAAAAAAAAAAAAAAAGAAAAAGACCATCAGCAGGATGTGTTGAAAACACTGAGATAAGAAATGAGTGGCTCCTGGGAGCAAAGACCTCAGGCTGATTGTGATCTGAGAAGCTGAGACCAAACAGCGCGGAGTATTTCTAAGTCACTAGGACAATTGTGGAAAATAGCAAGAGAATGAAGATGGTCAATCCTTTTACCTAGCCCTGCCACAGGAAGGCAGAGTGCTACAGTGGGGAAAAGCAGGCGCTGTGGCATCAGATAGACCAGGCGCCTTTCTGGTCTCTGTCCTGGGACGAGTGCCTTAATAGTGATGTCCACGTGGAGGTGAGACTGCATTAGTAGATCTTGCCGTTCACAAGTATTGAGGGATTAGTCTGTGCCAAACAGTGTTAGGTACGTTCTTATCTGCAAAATGGGGACACAAAAACACTGTCTCATAGAGTTGGAGAAATAATGAATAGTTTCCATCGAGTTGGTGGTATACAAGAGGTATTCGGCAAATGTAAACTTTCTTCTATGAGAACGGATCCTAATGAAATAATAAAAAGGAGCAGAAGATCTTCCTTATGTACAAGGATGTAACCTGGAAGCCACCGTCTCTCTTTAGGTCTGTTAATATTTGCTTTACGTATTTAGGTGTTCCTATGTTGGATGCATTAATATTTACAGATGTTATATCCTCTTGTTGGATTGACCCCTTTGTCATTATGTAGTGCCCTTCTTTGTGTTTTATTACAGTCTTTGTCTTCAAGTCTGTTTTGTCTGATGTAAGGATAGCTACCCCAGCTCTCTTTTGGTTTCTATTTGCATGGACTATCTTTTTCCATCCCTTCACTTTCACTCTGCGTGTGTCCTTAATCCAAAGTGAGTCTCTTGTAGGCAGCATGTAGATATGGGTCTTGTGGAAGCCACCTTCGTGTCCAAAATAGAAAAAGGTTTAATGGATTATGACAGACTGTTACACGCAGCCACTAAAATATTTATGAGAAAAATATAAAATGGAAAGTGTTTACAATATTATGTCAGATCAATAAAGCAAAATGCAAACTTGCAGATGTATATCAATTACAACTATATAAATTAAAGCGTAGACAAGGATTTGGAAACAAAATGTAATAATTAAAAGTTGGTAGACATAGGTTCTTCAGTGTTCTCGTACACTGCCTTCCAACTAAAAAAAAAAAGCTCAACAAAAACAAGTAGCCGCTGTTGTCAGCATGATCAGGGTCACCTTGGCAGGTGTCAGATATGAAAAGGATTCCCGTCTTTTCACCACACCAGCATATGCGGAGAGTGCGCCCTATCAATCACATCGCTTTGTTGTTCTTACACTAAGAACAGAATGCATCTTTGGGACAAATCCTGAAAAAAACTTCTTTTGGGGTTTCAGTAGATACACACCTCACACTAATCAACCTGTTGTACTCTGTAAACCCAGTAAGATGTCATGGTCCAATGATGAGAAGTTGACTTTACTAGGGAGGTAAGGAAACTCTGTTTAAAGGCCTTTTCCCTTGCTCAGCTGGGGTTTAGTAACATGCAGATTTTCTTTGACTAGAGAAGAGTGGTGCTGGAGCGCTTAACCTCCAAGGAGATTATTTCATAAAATATTGATTTTTTTTTTGCACATAAAGGAGATAGTTCATGAATAGAAAATGTAAGCATAAGCAAAAATTCTTTCGTTCACTCAGTTCATGAACAGGAAAAGTAATGAATCGGCTTACCAGCGGAGGCTGATGCCTACTATTCCTGCTGGGGGGTGGGCAGAGCTAGAGTAGGATTCTTCCTCAGTGTCATGAGTCCAAGAACAGATGTGCCCCAAAGAGACTAACCTGGACTGTACAGCCTTTTACTACAAGCTGTGAAGGCCACGTCAGAGACTTTGTTGCAAGTTGGTAGACTCGTTTGCCTCAGTACCTCCCAAGCTACAACTGGGCCATTTCCCCAAATCAGACTCCTGTTCGTGAGCTGTTGCTGGCCAATATGGTTTACTAGCTGTTGCTATTTTGGGAAAGCCAGCAGGAAAACCCCCCCCCCCCCCCGGGGGGGGGCGGGTGTGGTCCCCCCCCCCACCCCCCCCCCCCCCCCCAAGCTTACCTGCCATCTGTCATCACTCTTGCCCT